>NW_007578024.1:90024-311444 GCF_000690725.1 Stegastes partitus
TTCCCCTTTCTCCCCCTCTTTTCTAAATCACCCTCAACATTTGCATGTGAATTGCTTGTATATCTTCTTTTATATGATGCACCGACAACACTGGCTTTCGAAAAAGAGAGAGGAGGGAAACTGCCCCAACAACACCTCCCCTCCCACCGCCGCCTCTCCTCCCACCTTCCAACACACACACATCACCAACTCCCCACCAAAAAAACAAGATGTTACTCTAACTCCCCTCCCAGGATTGGCATAGCAGCGGTTTCATTAAAAAAGCAGGGGAACAGTGCAGGTTTTATGATATGGAGACAAGTTCTTTTGTGCTCTCCAGAGACAAGCCCTCTGTCTGTCCATGTTACTGGGGCGATAATCCTGCTGGAATTTCTCCTAAGCACTTTTACTGACATTTTCAATTATCGCCATGCCAGGGCCCGGTAAATGGCATTTAAGGGGCCCCGTCATCTCCGCGTTGAATCATATTTGTGAATCAGACGGCGTTAAGAGTTGGACTCTGTTCTGTTTGCCTGCGGCTGCGAGGACAGTATGGAGGTCAGAGAAACTCTGGTGAGCCAGTTGTCTGGGATAAGATTAAGTCATTGGGTGACCAGGCTCACAGAGGAACCAAACACGCCACTACATACTTGTACAGGCACATTTACACATGCACGCACAAACTGTAGGACACACACACACACACACTGGCAGCCTACACGAACCAAGCCTGCCTTGTAATTTACAACGTCAGCATGGCCCGTCCCCTTTTCAAATAGAGCACATGGTCCAGACTCAGAAAACCAAACAGACAGGCTGACCTCCCCGGTGCACAGTGCACGGGGTCAGACTTGTTTTCTCTTCACCTCTGACTAGATCCATTTACACAGACTCCAAAAGCACTCCACATCTTTGGCTAGGGTTACATACTTACATCCCTGTAATAATTCAGACATGTATTGCGAGGAGATTTCTTTCCTAGCCTTTCTCCCCCGCGTTTTGTTTCAGTGAGCTCTGCTTTGCTTAAAACGTGGATCAACTTCAAAGCGGTGAAACGGGCAGATTGATAGTTGAAGACAAATGCCATTTCATAAGAGATAGAGTTTCTGATCCGATCAGTCAGACGCCGTTTTGAAACAGAAGATGCAATGGCACCAAAAATAAATAAAAAAAAGTTCATTTCTACCTTTTCTTCTTAAGACTTTGCGGCTTAATTAAACAGCTAACAGAGTCCTGGTGAACAGTGTAGAATGGAACAGAGGTAGGAGATGAAACTCACAATGCTCCACCGCTGTGTTCGCTTCGTCTGCAATGACAAAGTATCTGTCTTTTATAAGTGAGGGCATGTTTCAGTGTGTAAATCCCATGTTGTGTAATCGCCTTTTGGAATGAGAGGCACCAATTAACCAGGTCAAATTTCGTGTGTGCTCACCAACTCAATAACATTGTGATTTCGATAACACGACAAACACATGGCATGCTTGATATCCCGCTGAACCGCAGACAATCCGAGAACAGCTGTTTACATGCCTCCGTGCCCCCTCTCCTCTCCTCTCCGCCAAGCTGACATCATTCCTAGCATCTCCTCCTTCCTGTCTCCCTTTTGGATGGGCTCTGTTATGACAGGTTTAATTGTGGGTTGTCAAGCCATAACATTTCTGTAAATATTAGACTTGCCAAGAGCGTCAATAAGAGGAAATGGTCTTACTGTATGTTCTTCTCTCAGAGGCACAATGTGTGCCTTTGTAAGTGGATCGCCAAGAGGCATTTTGATACCCTACTTTTGTCTCAGTGAGCCTGCATACAGCCTCACCTAATTATCATTATGGAACTGTATCCATATAACTCTGACATCCTCTAATGCACTACTACTTATTAGACTTATTAAAGTGTTCACTTGGAATAAACTAGAGTAGATGATACAATACTTTGTTTGCAAAAGTCTATCAATTCACACAATGTCTTGAAGAATATGGAAAAAGTGTCTGGTGTGATTATGCGGTTTCATTCATTTGAGTAATTTCCTCCATGAGATGAAATGGCTGATATTCTTTTGCAGTGCAGCTCGTCATAGAATAGTAGCAAAGCTGACATCATCTTTTATGTCTGTGTACACAAAAGCCTTCTCACTGATCACAGCGATGACAACCTCGGCTATGAATGTTCATTTGTTATTTTAATCCTTTTCACTGTGTTTAAAGAGCACCTGGTCCAGTGCACACGTAGGTTATTTTGGGCGTCAGGGGGCGGTGATGGTGAGGTATGGAGGGGATGTAGAGAAGAAAACCACCTTCTGAGTCATTAGCAAAGTCCAGCGTGATTTACATGTGTATGTATTGAACATGAGCGTGTGTGTGTGCGTGTGTTTGTGTGAGGCCTCCTTTGTGTTTTTGGAGAGTGTGTTCCAGTAAGTGACATGGATTCTTACTCACCTGGGGGGAGGGGAGTGAGTCAGTGTGCCTCATCACTCATGGCTAGCCAGGCAGGGGCATTCAGCAGCATGCTGCTCTAACGCTGATGTGGAATTTTGGTTACAAGATGATTTTTTTCATATTTGAGGAAAAAAAATGTTCCATGGGTCAAATAAAGTTTACTGTAACTCTTCTGGTAAATACAACTCTGGGTGCAGAGAATGACAACTTGGGACTTTTTATGTGGTTTACATTTCAATTTCTAGGTTTTTGATGATGGATTAAAACGCTGCTCAAGAAAGTTGTGATGGGATTCTTCACTACTTAACATTTTCTAGAGCAAATGATTAACTGGGATGTTAACCTGCATAATGAAAATAACCAATAGAGCTATAAAATGCGTGGTCATGTCAGTGTATTCAGACAGCTACTGTAGAATAAACAGGATTGTGTGTTGTTGGTTTTAGGATCATAGGAAATCCTTTATAATTCAAAGGCACCTCCCGTCTTCTGCGCAGTACAATTTGCTGAGCAGCACAAACAAAAACAACTCGAGACCTAAAAACGAAGTTCAGCTTTTGCAGGGTGTTTTACAGGTTATTATTTTACAGATTACTTTATTGTGTCTCTGCTTGCAGATTGAAGGTATTTTGTACAGTGAGCTTTGCTTAATTCACTTTATGGTGTCTTTGTGACCAAGTAGCAGCTTTTCTCCAAGGCTGAGAAATATACGCATATGAGTCAAAACATGATGACAGCTCACAGATGCAGGGAGCAGCAGTTCAAGGTCTGGGATTCTGACACGGCCCGAATTGTTATGGTCAGTCGGAGCACCATTCAAACAGCAAGGCTTGAAGAACTCTGAACCTGCAACAAGGAGCTGAGAGATGATCTGTCAACAAGCTAGCATCAGTGTACTTTCCTCTATTACAAAAACTATGCTGCATCAATTGAATGGCTGTTTTTTAAATTCCTCAGCTGAGACTATGGCCACACATTAACATCAACAATTTCCCTGAGGTTTCCACCAAAGGGATCGATAAAGTTCTATTCTATTCTATTCTATTCTATTCTATTCTAACAGAGATCATAAGTTCGATATAATATTAGGAGAACTCAGAGTTTCTATAGTATGTAAAGTGTTAAACAGAATAGTTCAATCAGCGTGTTCACATGATTCAGGTCAAATCTGATTCAGGAAATAATCCAAAAAAGAAATCATCACTTCCGGTGCAAATGTAACTCAACCAACACATCTACATGTAACACACACACAGTGGCATCACTACAAACAGCAAACAGTGAACTTTGTTGTAAAGATTCACAGCTGCTTTTCTTTGCAGTCCATCATTTCCTCACTTTAAGTTTTGACGGTTTTTGTAGCTGACAGTTTTCTGATGGAGTCTTAAAAGAATCTGAACCTATTTCCCCTTAAGCACCCATTTGTACACCCAGAACATAATGCGTACTTGTTTACTCTACAACATCTATGACTTGTGTGTGTAGTATTGAAGGACATACTTCACATGTACTGAGCATACTCAGTAAATGCACCCATCATAGCAATACCATTTTTCACTATTTACACAGACAGCTCCGCTTCAACATGTCCACCGTTGTATAAAAACATCAGAAGGGCTCTGATGTTGTTGCCTATAAAAATCACTAATAGACAGAAACAAAACGCATGCAGTCGATACAGTAAACTCTGGATTAAATTATTCATTTGGAATGAACTTTGTCAACACAGGTTGGTACTTCAAAGTGTAACCCCCGATTAAGAATTAAGCATTTAAACGCAAAAAAACCCAACATGTCACTATTGTTAAATCAAGATGCTTATTTACTGTAATTTCACGATTTGTTCCACCTTATTTAAAAATAATTAGATGAATTCATTCCCTTGGTCTCTCTCTATGTTGCTTTTCATCAGCACAAGCCACCAGTAGCAGCTCAAGAGCCCTCCTTAACGAGAGTCTGCTGGAGATATAACTCAGCACTCCTGCCCCAATAACCGATGAAATATGAAAATTGACAGCGCCGTCAGGGCGGCCATGCCACATGTTTACGAGAGGCTGTCTTAACTGGCCGCCTTTGTGCTCCATAAGTCATACGCAGAGTGCTCATCATAGAGCCGGGATTTATGAGGCCTGAGTCTGCATATGACCTCCCCCATCAGCAGCCTCGCTGCAGTAGAGGAGGAATCATTATCTACACCAGCCGCTATAAGCTTCATAGACTTACTCAAAGCAAATTGGCTCTGGGGTCTGCCACTCCTGTAAACACAGCCTCATGTGTGTCTATGAAGTGAGCCGCACAACAACTTCCAGCGATGACGGCACAATATTCCTTTTGCAAATCAATGTTTGTTCATTCTTCTACATATGAACAGCTGAGAACAGATAACATAAAAGCTAGGAGAGAAAAAAAAAGAAACATTTTCTAACATAAAACCTGAAGTAAAAGCAGTTTAGTAAAACAAGTATTTTTTAATTTTGTCATATTCTCCGTAACCTACGTTTTCAAAACCGTATCAGAATGTTTCCTTTGTGGCCCCTGTGGCTACTGGCAGTGACAGGAATGAGTTTGATACCCAGAGT
Source organism: Stegastes partitus (assembly GCF_000690725.1). Classification (NCBI taxonomy): domain Eukaryota; kingdom Metazoa; phylum Chordata; class Actinopteri; family Pomacentridae; genus Stegastes; species Stegastes partitus. The sequence continues at coordinate 95,015 of NW_007578024.1, forward strand.
TCCAGGGGCAGCATGAGTGACGACCTCCAGGGCTGATAAATGACGGCAACGTTAAAGTGCCAAAAACTGCAGTTCCTCAAATGGCCACTGTTTTATGAGCTACAGAGACCAAACATGGTTTTAGCCCCTACAGCTAATTCCCCTGTTTATGCATCACTTGGGGTTGCAGGTTGATGCCTTCATAGAACAGTCAATGGCCCCTCGCATGGACCGCCTCAGCTCCACTCATGCTCCACCTCTTTTAGGCTAGATGGGAATTAGAAGGAGTCAGGACCTGCCAAGATAATGACGGCTGGAGCCAACACCCTGAGCTTTAAAACTGCAGTTCAGGAAACCCGTGGGGGACGCCATGTAGCGTTTGTCCATCTTTAAATCAATAAAGAAAGTTGCTGTTTGGTCAACACCAACAACAGCTGATGTATCTGTGCAGCCAAACAAGTGTACATTTCACAATAAAAGCCACTTTGCATTTCGCAAGTTCAGAATTTTTGATGTGAAGCAAATGTTCAGTTCCCACTAACCTACTGCAGCCTTGACAGAGCTTAACTGGAAACTGAGAGTGAGATAAAACCACACACTGGAATACATGAATGCATGCCTGCAAATAAACAGCACAAAAAACAAAATATATATATGTGTTACCAAATGTAGCCCAACATACAGGGAAACAGGTCACACTTGAAATTACAGTTTCTGTTTAACCGTCATCCACTGTCAGTCTCTGTAATAGAGTCAGTCTACAATAACAAATCTGATCCTCCACTGTTGTATTTCCCTTGTGTTTTCCAGTATAGCCCACCATGCAGGACTCCACGGTTTGTTTGCATTTTTGCAAAGAGAATGTGTGGCACTGACAGAGAGGCGGTCAAGGGGAAGTGCTGAAGGCAAAGAGCCAGCAGGGACAACAGCTATTACAACAGGGAGGCTGAGGATAAATACTGTATACTGCTGGTCATGTTGCCTCTGGGCTGAGTTCTGGGGCAGCCTGACCTGGATGTGAAACAGAGTTGTAACCAAAACTTGGACTCCTCACCCACAACAAGACAGGAAAGACCTGCTGTGTTGTTTACTGGGGAGGAGAGTATTAGAGTACTACTGAGAAATGTCCAATCAAACTACAAGGTAACTTTGCAGTTATAAATACATAAACCAAAGCAGAGCTTGGCTCCTGGCTGTTGATCTGGACACAGGCTGAGGCAGAGGATGCTGGGAAATAAATAGGACATTGAACAGAGAGAGCACCTCCAGCTCAGCAAGAGCCTTGTTCCGCTGCCACTGAGACTGACATCCATGCAAATCATAACAGAAATGACAGACCAGGCCACCCCACCACCCACCCAGGCAGTCATTTCAGCAAGCTTGCCAGCCAGTCAGCTTGCCAGCTCGACAGACAACAACCTACCCCACCCGAGGTTCCACCCCTGTGCCTGCATAGACAGACAGACTGGGACAAATTGGGACAATCCCCCCCTCCATTACCACCCACTCTTCCTCTCCATTGCGCGCTGCAGCAGCCTCTGCTCAGGGGGCTAATTCCACGTTCAGATCACCATTTGTACTTATTATGCTGACATAATTAATCCCCTGTTGTGATCAGCGGGGGCATGAGGGCCTCTCCGCTCCATTGGCCTACCCCTGCCATGACACAACCGCTCCCCCCTCTGCTTCTCATACAAATCTGCTACACACTCCCTCCCATGTCCATCTTGTCTGGTTGGAGAGGTCTTCTGTCTGTCTCCCTATAATCTCCACAGTATCTGTCTGTTTTATTTTAATAGCCATTCCCGTGGTGGACTGGCTGGCTGGTCAGTCTGCCAAACATCGAAGATGAACATCAGTTCATGTTTGCATACATACTGAGGGAAGTGGGGCAAAGTTCTCGCCCCATGGTGCCAGTCTAAAACGGACGGGTGTAAAAACTCACAAATGTGAGTTAAAAGCAATTAAAACAAAGTTGCCAGCCATTGTCCTGCCCCCCTTTGGTTAAGAGCAGCCACGGAACAGGTCTGATGCTGAAGTCAACTTTAAGGACAAAAGGGGAAGGGAGGGGAAGCGAAGGAGACAAGAGGGCAATGAGGGAGGAGGAGGAGAGGGGCTCTCATCAAAAAAACACCAGCTGGATTAATAAATCCAACCAGTGACTGTGTCCACATATTAAAGCGTCGGGCAGATTAAAACAGAACCGTCTCAAGTTGTGAAACATATGTCAGCAAGGCTGTGCAAACACTGTCAGAATAATAACTGAGGAGATGAGTGCTGCTGTTGGCCCCAAACCGCCGCTCAGCGACAGGCAGGACCAGCACTCCGACTGCTGCTTCCTAGAAATCAAAGACCCAAATGCTGAACTTTGATTCCTTGCAGAGGGGTGCCATGTATGTGTATTTGCGAGGTCAAAGTTCTAAAAACACCAACAGGATTTTTTTTTTTTTATTTGTATTGTTTTTATTTGAATGTGTAAGAGGATGGACAAATAAACAATTCTGGGAAATACATCCAATATCACGCACCTGAATAAACACACAGGCAGGGTAAAAGAAAAACTTCTCAATGAATGAATGACTCTTAAATTTCCTTCGAAAATATGAAAACTGGTGCAAAAACAGGAGTAAAAGAGTTTCACAGCAAATCTGATTTTTCTTTTGCCCTGGAGACACAAACATGGCTTTATGGAAACAGTGGTGGAGACTGATGGTTACTCCAGCCAACCGTTCTCAGACACCTAATAAGAGTTTAGATCATCTTTCAATTTAAATTTTGTGAAAATTCAATGACATTTCCGCATTAAAAGATAACAGGGCAACATGAGCACCTGCTGGCTCTGGGAAGTTCTGTGTTATTCCGGCCAGAGAAGAGAATGTGCAGTCAACAGTACGGCGTGTACAACTGAACTGATTCATTACAAATAACAAGAAAAATACATGAAAGGGCGAAAAAGCTGCCTGTGGGAATTAAATCAAATTTCAAGGCGAAACTTGGCGTCACTTAAAGCAGCAGTGATGTCGTGATGCAAAGTGAATGGATGAGCTTTGGGACTCTATATGTGTATTTTACACTTTGGATAATCTGAAAGTTAAAGAAAATACACATTATATTATTTTTTGTGACTCTGCTGCTCGACACCATCAATGTCAAATTCCTGCAACATTTACCCACAACACCCGTTACCCACAAAACCCCGCCTTTCCCTTCCCCTCCCATCAGACTACCCCCCCCTCACCACTCCTCATCTTTACATAAAAGTTCAGGCTGCATATTAAAAGGTGCTAAAATATTCACACTGTCAAAGGTGGTCAAAGGCTTCTGCGTTCACACAGGAGCTGACAAAGAGGAGGCACCCAGCGCTTGGCCAAAAGAGCACTGTTGAAATAAATCAGCACATACAAAGACACAGAGAGATAATGGGGCTGGAGCTGGGCCTGATCCAGAAACAGAAACACACTGCGCACCAGAACACACAGACACACACACACACACATACACACAGCGGCTGGCTGGGAACAAAGTCTGCGCATGGATTAATATTTATTTTCGGAGCACACATTGTTCAGGACATACAGTATCAGGAGACCAAAAACATCATAACTCCCCCAGTGTGCAACCTTGCCGTGAATCCCATGCCTGAATCAAACAAATAACAAAATAAAAGTCCACAGATGGTTTCACATGGGGGAGGAACCCGGGTATCGCAGAAACATCGGCTGAAGCAAGGTGGTAGTGTGCGTATGAACATGGACGATCGCGTCTGTGGGGCTGTAAGAATGAAACTGTGAGCTACACGGACGCTTTCACCGACCGTGGGTGTGCGTTGAGCAGACATGCAGTCAGACAGCAGAACGTGAGACGGGCACTAAACGTCAGCAAACCTGCACGTTCCAGATTTCTATGGGCGCTGCTTTGATCTGCTCATGGGCTCTTTGGGGATAATTTTAGGAAAAATGCATCAAATCCACGTAATCAGTAACCTGGACACAACTACCGTAAAAGTTTATGGCAGCTGTATACTTTACAATACACATATGACAGTAAATAAACACGTGGATTTGTTCTGTTTCCCAGACAAGCTCAGTGAAATGTCTCGGCTGAAAGCTACTTTGATGTAAATTGGTTTATATTTAGCATCATAGAGGATCATGAATACATGAATGTGTCAAGACAAAAATATATGAACCACAGAAAATTAATTACTACTACTAGAGTTGATTATATGGCTGTCATTAATGATGAAAAGCTCCTTTAGGCACTCACTTGAACGTCATGCACTATAACTATATTGTTGCAAATTAGGAAGATGTGATGTTATGCGTTCCTCTTGGAGGAAAGTTATGATAAATGAAATAAAAATCTTTATCTTTCGCATATAATTGATGGAGTTTCAAATAAATCAGAGCAGCTCTTCTGGAACGCATGAAAAATGTCAAACCTTTCACCATAGCCGGGCCTTCTAAAGAAAAAGAAATGCAAAACTCATTCTTGACATACAGCGAGCCTTTAGCTTTATTTCAGTGGCTGTTCAGCTCACTGAGGTCCTCACAAACTGGCTGGACCAGCACTCCAACTGCAGCTTTTTATTTGCCCCTATATCAACATAGAGAGGAAACAGAGGCCTCCCTGAACTAATTTCGCTCATGAACACTCAGTCATTTGTTGAGCACCACACAGCAGGCCCTGCTGTCTGAGGCCCAAGGATTAAGGCTCAATATTTGTAAACCTCAGTTGGCTTTAGTGCGGAAATGGGGAGTGGAGAAAAATGGGAAGCCTTGGCAAACCAAAGTGTGAAAAACTATCAAATTGTCAGCCATGACAGAAACAGTTACACACACTGGCTTCTGGCTGACAAAGAAACAATACACTGTTAAATCTATGAAACACTATGGCCTTGTTTGCATGAATGTGGGTGGGAGTGGGTTTATAGGTTTTTGGGTTTTGTGTGCAACAAAAAGCAAATATATATACACTTAATAAATGTATTTGCCATTTATGACTCAACAAAGTTTTCCCAGTCCGCTCTCCGCTCTCATTACTTCATTCATTTGATGATCTAGCATGTCTCGTCTGTGTGTTATATTGTTGAAATAATTTGCTCTACCATTAAAGCTCTTCACATGAAGGCCAAGCTGCTTAACTCCTCCCATACTCTTTAACCCCTTTCTCAGTGGAATATACTCCCACAATGCACATTATCAGCCTCACAACGGGCCCGTAAAGTACTAAAAATCCCAGGGCCTTATTTCCAGCTGTGACACACAACCCAGACCTACTTAAGTCCTCTACTTTGACCTTTGTTTGAAAAGTCTCTTTCAGCCTGAGGCCTCCGCAGTAAATTCATAGAGCTATGAAATTAATGTGCCAGAGAGCCCATCTAGTCTTTCATTAATCACAACCAGAGAGAGGAAGAGACAGGTTACACAGTCACGTTTTAGTTTTCTTTTTTTAAACTATTACTTTTGCAATCCGGCAGATTGTGTAATGATTGCACTCGATTATAACATCCTCTCTGTTGTGAAAGGAAGAAGGCAGCGCAGGGCTGCATGAGACACATCTGTCTTAAATGAGATGTGCACAGCCTAAACGCTTTAACCTTCAGCACCTATAAAATGCACAAATGTGCATCCACACAAACACAAACACACACTTTAACACTTTGAAAAAGATAATTACAGCACTGAACTTTGAAGCTCTTTTTAGTCAGACATCCTAACACTTGACAATGCACAGTCCACTTGTCCACTGTGGCGAAATGCGCCTCAGCAGCTGGCTTTGATAAACACACGGAGGCAAGATTGACATGAAGAAAAGCGGGCAGATGCACGTTGTACCTGTGAAGGTGACGTGAAGTAAAGCCTGCAGGGTAATTGTACAGGCACTGAACCATAGCGCTGTCAATGAGGCGTTGTGTCTGGTTGTGGGTATTAAACATCAGTAGCGTGGCCGGTCACTCTATGGGACGCTCAGCACAGTGCTTAATTACACACGTCGTGAGCGGCAAACGCTCAGAGCAGGAAATGACAGCTGAGCGGCGCTCACTTCAAACGCAGAGGCGTAAAAAAGCATTCAATAAAAACAGGCCTAAACTCTAAGCAGGTCCTAATGGCCTGTGGGTAATGGATCAGAGGGAGAGGGTGCTGCAGACAGGACACAGAAAATTAATGACAGAAATGCATTTTTTTTTCCAAAAAAAGAAAAAGAAAAACTGAGAATTGCCATTTGAGAAAAACTGAAAGTCTGATGAATGATCACCAGGGGGATTTGTTTTAACCTGTTAAGCTACTGTTGTTCTGAACTGTAAAGCTGACTCATAAAAAGTTGAGTTCTTTTTGGAGGTAAAGCAGCTGTACACTGCAGGGTCAGAGATGACTACTGCCTCGACAGAAAAAAAAACCAGAGCAACACAGAGCCGGCTGCCCCCCCAGTAATGCTGCAGCCCCTTTGAGGAGGTGCTGCGGGCCAGACCACTCCTACGGGGGGCAGGAGGACAATTTGTTTACAGTTTTTACGAGCGTTTCAGCTATGACGGGAAGCTAAGACAAAAACGGCGAAATTACAACTTACTTCTGCTCTTAAAATGTAAAAACTCGTTCTGTAAACTTATATATGAGTACGGGGGTGGGGGCTGAGACACCGGCTGGCTGGCATATCTCAACACTCAACAAGCACTTTCACTTGACAATTTACCTCAGAATGAACCAGATTAGCAGTGGGGGCCCGCCAGAGAATACTACCTTTACAGAGTGAAACATTACAGGTAAAGGAGGCTTAAACAATGTTAAACAAGAAATTACTTAAAAACTGATGAACAAATGATGATAATACGATGTAATTCTATGCTGATGAACAGCTACTGATAGTTTAGGTGGTTTCTTGACTAGTTTTTGTGTAATTTTCTATCCTTTGACCCAAAGTGCAAGTGAGACAAAGATTTAAAAAGGGGGAACGCAAGAAGAGCATTTGTTGAACCACTGTATGCAGGGGATGGAGTGGGTGTGGTGGGAGATCTGAGAAACACTTGACTGTGTGGATGCTGCCACGCTGGCCTCAGGGGTCTTTATAAGTGGAACATTTAGTCTTAGTGACCCGTACCTCAACACACACACACACACACACGTAAACTTTCACACATAATCACACTTATAAGCATATGCACAAAAATAAAAGTCTCTTTTCTCTATGACACACACTCACACTCACACACTGAGCTCCACCTACAACTGCCTTCCTGAACACAATGGTCCTGCTGCGCTGACAACTCAACTGGAAGAGAGCTTAAACTTTGACCCCTGGGGTCAACTCATTAACACCAACGCTGCTTATGGGGATGCAAATGAAGCGACTTATGAATAAGTTGACATCCATACTTTATGGATGATTGATAGTATGCTACCTTTTATTATTTTACCACATTTAATAAATTATTCATCAAGAAAAGGAAAGAAAAAAAACACACTTGTTACAGAAAACTACCTGTTACACAACATTTGAGAAGGAACAATTTCCACTTAAAGTCTTCTGAAGCATCTAAAGGTGACGTCATTAAAGAGTTATTTCCATCCTTTTGTTTTTTATTACAAAGATGTGCTGTAGAGTATTTAGTAAAACGGTGACCGATGCTGGTTTTTTCAGGTTGATCTCAGCGCTCTCATTAGGAGAAGAGTTGCAGAACCTCATAATTTGAAGCACCCTAAGTGTGCAGATAATGTAAGGTCAGCGTTGAGAGCGAGGAGGCAGGCCGACCTAATGTTTAGCTGCATGTAATTGGGGCAGAAGTGTAGGAGGCAGGTGTGTAGCCATTGTTCACTTTGATGGGATTATTTGCACTTCTCATTGCTGAAAAAACAGGTATCATCAAAAGGCAGTCATCTAAATTTACAATAGCTGGATTTAGGTTTTCCTCTCGTTCTCCCTCCATCCAGGTTCTGTAATTACAGCTGCTCTGTAATTAGGGGCAGAGACTTCAGGACCAGGGTGACTACTGTCTACTTTAAAAGGGTTTGGCAAAGACTTCAGACTGGGGGATGGGGAGAAAGTACAGCATTCCTGTTTAGCTGTTGTTTTTTTCCCCCTTTTTACGCTCATGTTCAGTGTTTTAATGTCGTCTATTCCCAAATAAATATCATGCACAATGCTGTTTCACATACTGTTAATGTGTGCTCAATCAAAATTACGCATTAACTCTGGAAGATCTTGTACTTTTGCCATTATTTATTCGAACCCGGTGTTACTTTTCCAAAGTGTGGTTAGATTAGTGGAGCGGACAGGTGCACAGGCTGCAGAACACTTTGACTGACGGACATGATGGAGAACGGTGTTATTAGCTGGAGATCTGAGAGGATTGTGTGCACATAAACAAAGAGAAAGAGTACGAATAACGACAGGGTTACGTCTGAGCCTGGACTGTTTGTGTGTTTGATGTGTTTGCATGATAAAGAAGGTTACTTATAAGGACTAGCTGATGTTGTTCCACCCACTTGCAGGAGTCGTGTCTGTCTGAACGTCCCAGTCCCTCTGAGCAGGCACTTATGACTTCACAATGAAACAAGAGCGTATTAACAGCAGGTTCTCAACCCCTTTAGCAACCAGCATACAGCACGTATAACAACATCACCATCCAGATGTAAAAAGCTAAGGAACATATACATTATAAACTTAGTTTAATGAAGCCCTCTAATCGTTTATTATACTTTTTGATTTTCATTTTATCAGATGACGTTGTAATTATAAAATAATGCTGTAGTTTCAGAACACCTGTTACTTTAAACAAATCATTTATAGGCGACGATTTGTTCAGTTGTCTGACAACAAAAACAGAAGAAACATGTAAATGAGAAAAACTGCAGAGTTCATTCAGCTGCATTATAAAACAGTGCAGGTGGCCACAGAGAGCAGGAGGACTAGAAAGGAGGCGACACACTGACATTCTACAACCAGCTATTTGTGCAGACCGGGTTGTGTGGCAGCAGAGTTACAACAACCTGCTGTTGTGAAAGACTTTTTCAGCAATCACACATTTTAATGTAGCCGATGACACAACAATACAGTTGCCACTACACTGTATTGATGTAGAGCCTAGGGGTAAGAGAGTTAGCTGTTTCATGTTTTTTGGGCGTTCCCCGTGGGCAAAACCTGACCTGATAATGTTAGATTTTTATTTTTTATTAAAATGTTGTTGTTGTTTTTATAAATTTCTGATGTGATGCAACCAGAATCAGATGCTAACAGATTTCTAAAGACATCTTCTCTCTGTGCAGCAGAACACATAAATTTACTGGTTTGACCCATGTGTATGGTGCAACTGGGTGTTGCACTGTGACAACATCCATGTAGGTGACTTTACTTTATGTTCAGACAGAATGCCAGGCGAATTCTAGAAGTGTGTGATTTCAATGATTCATAAAATCTGAATCTGCATCATAGCTACACAGAAACAAAAGGAAAAAAAAAATAAGAGAGACTGGAGGCAAACAACACAGAGGTTTCCCTTTGTGTTCTGAGGTTCTGCTGAGGACTAACACACAGCTACACTGCAATAAAAATACAGTGGCAGAATGACAACAACGCATCTATAGCAGCTTCATACGAAACACTGTCACACCCAGAGGGCAAAAACAAAACAAAAAAAAACGTGACGGAGGGGGGGAAGCAGCACACTACACATCGTTGTTGTTTCCTTAAAAACACATTCAAGAAGGAGGTGTTTTCAAGAACACATTAAAAAATGAAATGCAAAGTCTGGCACAAAAACCGCGGTCACTAGAAGTCTGTGGCACTAAGCACAGTCCTGGGGAAGGATTGTTCTTAGATAATGTGTTATAATATGCACTAAGAATAGAACTTTTATTCTCAGTTTACTTGAATTACATATTGTATTATATGTGCTAATGTTACAGCTGTACGTCAGGAGATAAAACGGTGTTTAAATGAGATTCTAATGTTAGGCTGATGGTTTTTCAAACAAGCTATACATTGTGCTGACTTACTGATTGGCAGTTTAAAGATGCATTAATTGTATAATCTATTTATTTTTCTTCAGGACTGTCTTCTGGATGTGTCCATTATTAAGGTTCTTGACTTATATACACCCTCCATATTTCTAACTTCCCTGTTCATGCTCAGCCAGCAAGTAAAGTCTGAGCTGAGGAAAACTTAGAGTGTCACGACCATGAAGCTGAGGATTAATCCCAACACAGAGCACAGAGTTGTGATCTTCCTGTGTCGTCCTACAACTAACCACCTTTCAGCTCTTTGTCGTGCCATCAACTCAGAAATATACATGGCAGAAAAAGAAACATATGCTTAAGTGAGAAGCATGTACTCCTGACCTTCCCTGCCAGCGTGCTCTGCAGCTAAGCTGAAGGGATTTGCACCAGCTCAACATTTACACCATATGGATGCTTTATTACAGAGTAATGATGTCTCTCTCCGTCTCCCTCACTTCTCTCTCTAACTGGAGATGATTTGAAAAACCAAACAGCCGTATGTGTAACCAGGTGATTAGAGTGACTTAAGGGGGATTTAAAAGAATTCTACTGAGGAATGTAGAAGAATATTTCTGTTCGCTTCACGTCAGTCGCTGTCAGACGCTGAGCACACTGCAGATGACTCCATATGAAATCTTCAAATCGGATGGTTGATCCATAGCTATATTTAACTAAACCAGCTGATAATCTGTACCGTGCTCAACAAGTAAACAAAGACTCAGCAGCATAATAGCATCTGAGGTCACTGTGGGTGTAAATGTGCATTTCTATAGAAACAGCACATTATTTACAGTGTATATATTTATATGTGACTTAAAGAATAGTGTTGAGGTCATTAAATACAGGCAAATGAAAACAACACTGTGATCTATTTCCTCGCTAATTTCTTCAGCTTTGGCAATAGCAATAATTGGATTTATATTGAAATGAGAGCTGGACTGCTTATTGATTTTAGCTACTGCATATTAGCAGCGAATAATCAATAAAGTATATCCAGTGCTTATTAAAGTAGAATAAGCTGGGATGGCCTTTTTCTGTGTGTCAGCCAATGACTGTTAATCTCATAACTCTTCATGCTAATGCATTGTTCCTAATAGGAGCATATCGGTATTGACACTGGGTCAAATTACAGCAGCTGCATCGATCAGCGTATGGAAATGTATTTGTTGGTGCAACAGCACTCGAAGCCAACTGTCCTGAAGCTCTCCCACTAAACCACAACCAATCAGCCAACTAAATCCTACAGTCACAGCTGATTCCAAAAATTCATCTTGTTTTTTTTTCATGCATTGTTTAGGTTACTTTGGGACCATTTTCTACCACTGAATGCCACAATAAAGGTTCCAGTGTGCAGTGAAATAGGAGGGAGAGAACTGGTGACTGTGTGAGCCGTAGCTTGAACTTGTAGCACAAAGAGAGAACCCTACTGACCCGACTGAAAACAAGAATTTAGGGAAATGTTGTCAGGCCAAAGCCAAATTATAGCTGGTCTTTACTTTTTTTTTTTTTTTTTTTTATCAGTCTCTTAGAATTTCAGTCTAAGGGAATTAATTGTAAGGGGGTCGATTTGCAAATGAATGCGATTTCAGTTGTGAAAATATAACTGTGGGCTCAGTTTGGGACATTGGGACAAACAGTTCTAAGAGAGAAGAAAGAGAGCATCTTAATTTATTAGCGATCTGCAACATTTTTCACCTAGAAGCCAAGGCAACTGGTCTGTCGAGACTGAAATGAAATTAGTGCTCTTCTCGAGCAGGAGAAACAAAAGCGTCTCCGACAGCAAGTGAGGTCCCAGTCTGGCACAGTGAGGTCAGCAGGCTGAGGCCTATAGCCAACCCTAAGCTGAGCTGCAGTGCTGTGTGCAAATCAACTGCTTTTCTCCCATTTCATTTCTCATGCACAGCGTTTGTGCTCCTCTTTTCATGAATGTAGGACCCTATCTTTGGCCCTCCCCTCTGAAAGGGCCTTCCCAGTGACGAAGGTGACCTGCCACTGAGAAAAAGGAGGACCTGCCATGAACTGAGTGTCAGCCATTAAATATGATTTCGCCCCTGAATGGCACGCAAACACATTCAACCACTGAAACTCATTAAGCCCGCATAATCTCTCTTTTCTTAAGCATAACAATGATTTCAGCTGGGAAATGCAATGGTTTTGGGGAGCTGAGCCATTGATTTGAGTTGCATTCAAAGTAATAAATCAAGTCCAACTTCACATCCTGGGCCCATTTGCCTAATTCAGCGCCTCTCACCATACTGGTCAATTAGTTTAGAGTGAATATATTCAATACACACAGCAATTCAATGACAAGGCATAATAAATCCCGTGGCTTGGAGACTGTCCAAAATAACCTTTTGCTGCTATTCTGCCCCTTTACTAACTCTACAAAGGTAACAAAACAGCAATGAAAAGTAACTATAACAACCATGCTTTGCAATGTAACGATAATTCAAGGTTCGAACCACTACAAACCATTTCTGATGAATGATAAACCGACATCCATGTGGCTAACTTCGATGTTGTTATGGAAGTTGATCCCGCTTTAGCTCAAATGAGGTCACTGGCAGCAAGAGAGAGACGGAAGTGTGAAGGTGCCAACTCCCGTCAGACAAACCAAGCTGCCTGTTTGATTCCACTCAGTGCTCTCTTACGCCTGTCTTCTCTATCTCACCCCGAGACACATGGCTCTAAAAGGCTGTATTTTTCCTAATTATTATTTTTATTTCTTCGTAACAAAGTTTCCGTCCAATTTCTATTGACTTTGCTTCAAAGCTTCCACAGGGGAGCTAGTGGCCCGGCCTGCTAAATTACAGCCGTGTGGACTGGGAGAGGTGGGAGCAGCTGTGAGGAGGGCTCTCAGTAGTCAGACCATTGTAATCTGCATTAACCACATTGCAAGGGAGTGCAAGGGGTCAAAGTCTTTAAGTGCCTGCAGGGATGGGTGCTTGTGGATTACACGGTATCGCTCCAAGCGGTTGTAATAATTGTACAGTGCTGCTGCCTGTTGTTCACGTACAATGACGTCCATGTAGCGGAGCTCTTTTTTGGAAAGCCTTCGTTATTATTTGGGCGCACAGAGTGGAGAGGCTGGGGACGAATCAAAGGGTTTTCCTAGCTGAGATAAGGAAGAATAATATCCGAGAGAAAACAATGACGAACAAAGCACACGTGTCATTAGTGACAAATTATGTGTATTGTTAAAAATCAGTTTTCTAGTCAGAGGACATGTCAACAGGATCAATGTATAAGTCAATTCTAGGTAATGCCGACCTGGTTAAGTGCATTTCCTGGAAGGTGTGCGCGAATAGATTTGGCAGAAGGTGTATCCTGAGATGATCTGCCCCCCTTCTTCTTTGACAGAGCATTAAACAGCGAGAGCAGCAGATGTAACACTCTTTCTGGCTGGCCTCTCTTCAAAGAAGCCAAAATGACAGCAGTTTGATTTTTTTTTTTTTTTTTACACGTTACAACATTTTTTTTCTTCTTGTGCACGTCATTTATCAAACTGAAACGGTGAAAATAATTTCAAAGAGTAAATGAACAAAAGTCTTGCTTTCCACTGAGACTATGAATTATTTATAGTTACATTTCAAAGTGATTGAAATTGCGAATTAATCCCATTAACCTCTCCGATGGCAAGAATAAAAGCATATGTCTTGACGAATGTTTGCTGGGCTCAAATTTAGTGCTATTGAGAGCAGCTTTTCCCAGGCAGAGCCCAGCAGACAGATTGTATGCTGTGTCGCACGGTGCTTATATAGATCCTCGCAGCCTCTGTCTGAGTCTGTGGGGGAATGACAGAAAGCTCAATGGAGGCGTCTGTCTCCCAGCTAGACACCCTGTCCGGTCGTCTCCCCGTATACCTCACAGCCTGTGATGAATGCATGCAGGGCCCTCTCTCCCCCACATACATCTGACATTATTAACACAATATAAAATGTGACGGAGCGCTCTGCCACACCGCGCGGGCCCCCTGATCCAGCACAGCACAGCTACGTCGTGATTTATTCCCACAACCATGAAAAAGTAAGCGTGCCATTAAAATCACAGGTGTTTGGAGGCCACACGACTCACCGGGCACGATCGATAATGTCACTCTTTTACATGGCTCATTTTGAGGCTGCCGCGGCATCATATGCCATTAGTGAGGTCTTGATCTATTGAGGAGCAAACCTCTGTCTGGCGCTAAAGCTATGGGCGTGCATAGATACAAGCTAACAAGGTGTATGCCGCGGCGCGCACGCCTTCTGCTCGACATGCACATGCATACACTCTCGCAGAGGTTGTGTTTACATTGTCTCCACCTGCACTCACATAATTCAAGAGTGCTAATGTAGGAGATAATGTACTGTAAATGGCAAGGGCTTTGATTGATACCTGCACTTAGAACAATTACTGGTGTAAAAACTTTGGGAAAAGACAAAAGTTTGCGCTACTTAACGTAGGGTTACCTACTGTGGCCCAGGAAAGTGATTTGTTAGTGTTTGTTGAGCGTGTTCCCAAGGCTATAAAGTGTGACACCGGCAACAAATAAGGACTAATGTTCTAGTTCCAAATGAATACTTAGCACAACCTGTAAAAGAATGTGCTGTCTCTGCCCTTTCACGAGCACACAGATTATCAGCAAATTATTTGGTGCTATTCCTAAATGCTGCAAATCCATTTCAGAGGAAGGAAAACAAATCATTGGCTAATTTATCACGTAATACCTACTGAATACACAAGAATAAACTTAATGAAAATGTGACGATTCCATTCATTTTTTTTTTCACAGAACCATTTAAAACAGAATTCTTCAGAATGAGATAGGTCCTTTTTGTTGTGCCGATTGAGTTTTTGCATATTAAACTAACTAAAGACTGAGTTTGCATATTATAATAAAGAACGTCTGGCAAATTCTCGTGGGTCATTTTGACGCAGGATTGACGTGTTTTTATTTCCATGCTAATTCAGATATATTCAGGAAAGGCATGCAAAACATTTCTGAAAAAGGAAGACCATTGTTTCTGCAGCAATTCCCTGATAAAATAAAACAGGAGATTATGGGAAAGCAAGGACGGGGCGGCAGTCCTCCTAAACTTCCTTGTCGCTGAGAGTGCATTCCGGATGACATTGTAGTCAAGTTGGAAAGACAAAACGTCTATTCGAAGCAACCACAGTGGAAATGCAGACTAGTGTTCATCTGAAAGCAAAGCATTTGCATATGGTTCCACAATAAACATGAATATTCTTTGAAGAATTTATTTCAAATTCCAATTAAAAACGGAGGGGAAAGTATTTATAAAATGACAAAATGAAAAGTCTATTTCAAAACTGCCTGTTTTTTGTTTTGTTTTGTTTTCCCTCCCTCACCTCTCCCTCTGTTTTCTCTCTCTTTCATTCTCAGTGCAACTGCCATGAAAATGAACTATTAATCTGTTTCCCAAAGGAATTCCTCATGCCACGTAGGCCTGACAGCCGCAATACGACGGTTGTTGTGTGGTCAACAAACAATTTTCCTGGGCTTCACTGCCTTTCAAAGGCACTTTTTCATCCGGCCCTGATCATGTGAAAAATGTCGTTGTCAAAGGTTCCTCTGCTTTTCTTCTCACACAAAGATGTCAGATGGAGAGAGTTAGAATTTCCAAACATGTTAATCCGCGTGAGCGTAAACTCAGCCCCTTCCTCCACAGTGCTTGAGAGTTCATTCAGCATGTTGGAAATTTCCTGTGCTTGAGCAACACAAGTGTGCCTTTGAGTTAAGATGCAATATGTCCTTAAACTGAAAGAATGCAGGACTATGGAAATGCGCAATTCAACTGAACAATTCATGCGTGCACAGTTTACCGACGCGTGTTTCTCAATCCTGCATTGATTTCATGAAACAAAATGACACCTGTTGTGCAAAAATGGAAATCTTTAATTGTTGTGAAATGAGTGTCGGTTAGGAACACGACAATGCAGAACTCTTTTGTTAGACGCAGTTTCGTGAACACTAGAGGTGGTACTAGCTGAGAATAAAGTGATGGCATTAAAGCAGCTTCTGGGGTGAACAGCTGCAGGTGAGGAGTGATTTATCAGAGTGTGTAAACTGACTGAGGGGGCTGTTCTTCTGCTCTCTGCCACACCCCCAATAAGACCATCTCTTACCGTGTCGACGGGGGTAAAAGGTTGTCCACCTCATTACAGCCACATACTCCCCGCCTCTTCCTGCCTGCCACCCCAACGCCGCTCGAATCCACCCATCATCCCACCCTCTTCCTCCACTCCAGCCTCTCATCACCGATCTTTCCTGTCATCACACACACATCCCCCGTCACACCGCCGTCTGATTGATGAGGCCACTTTTGATAATGGCATCAGGATCCGGGGTGTCTGCCTTGTCATTAGATACTATCGGAGCTGTCTTATTACAGCTGAGGAAGACCCCAGGCAGAAAGACGGGCTCCTCTGTGCGGAGATATGGCCGCAGATAATGAAGCTCGGCAACGGTGTACTCTAATATACCTGGCTGAGTTAATCCATCCATCACATGTGCCAAAGTTCAGCGAGCTTCCTCAGATCACATAAACTTCCTACTGTCAAGGTGACAGCTGTACTTCCCCGTAGAAGGAGTGGAAGTGACTGCCGCCGAGATAATCGATTTCAGTTTTCGGTTATAGTTTCTGCTTTCTGAATGCTCTAAAACCAGAGTAAAACGGGCTAAAGCAATAAAAACTTACACAAAGACTTTTCTTTAATGTCACTTTGGTATGAGGGCGTGCTGTTGTTGCACCATGTTGGTGATGTGCAGTGACGCAAGACATGTAAAGATCTTTACTTAAGTAGAAGCTTATACAATAAAATGTTGAAATAAATAACTTACAAGCAAAAGCCAAAATCTTACGAAGGTAAAAGTAGAGTACCATCAGCCGCATGTACTTTGAAGTATCAAATGTAGTAGAAAGGACTGTTCATATTTTATATGCAGACTAACGATGTCACTATTTCACTGCATTATGCACCATCTGGAAGGTCAGTCTTCAACAGTGCAAAAACCCCAATCTATGGAAAAACAACTCCAGCAACCATTCAGCCCTCAAAATCGTATTTTCCTATAAAAAGTAGTAAAAAATGTGGTATTGCACTAGAAGTAATTTTCCTTTTTTTTTTCTTTCAATTGAGGCTTTCTAAAAAAGTTTACTTTATCTTGAAAAAGTGAAAAATATGAAAATGTAAACTAGATGTTATAATCTACATGGGAAAAAAATAAAGATTATTCTTATAGCACTGGTGGATTTTTACATGAAAATTTAAGTGACGTAATGATAAAAAAGGTTTTGGAGCAACAAATGAATGTTTTGTATGAGAAACCTGAATTTGTAAAGTAACAGGAAACCACTTGTTGGATAAATGCAGTGAGGAACAAAGTTCAATAGATGCATTTAACATTTAGTGAGGTTCAAGTAACCATAAATCAACATATAATGAAATGAAAATGAAAATAAAAAATACTTTATTTATCCCAGAAGGGAAATTCAATCTTGTAAAAGCTCACTTTTTTTTTTTTTTTAAATCAATATAACATATATTACATACAACAATAATAATCATTCAGTCAGTTGGATTTGTTTTTTAAAGTGATGGCTGTTGGCAGGAAGGAACTCCTGTATCTCTCCGTTAATAATAATGTTAATACTCCAAAATGTAAAGTACCTAAAAATTGTACTGAGACACAGAACATGAGTGAAAGTACTGAGTTACTTTGCACCACCAGGATTTACTTCCATGTAATTCACCCTTGTTAAAGAAAAGAATCTATTTCTTAATGTAAGCAAAAAATAATGGTCAAGCATATAATGTGGTGCAACAAGTCTATAGCAAAATTATAAGCACGGCTTGTAACAAACGTTTGTTCTTTTTATCCTTCCAGAAATACAATTTGAATTCCACCGAGATTTATCACCAGAAAACCTCTGGCAACAAATGAATAATAACGGCCTGTGTTATCTGTAAGGTTTCTATTAATTCAGGACAAAGGTGAGGTAATGATCAAAAGACAGCAGAGAGAGGGGCCCTGCGAATCAGGATAAGAAGCACACAACACTAACAAAGGGCCCGGCTTGCCAGTGAAAGAATAACTATGGTTTGAATTATGGATAGATCTGAATGCTGTCTCTTCTCTACAGATGGCTGCACACATGAGAATCCCAAGGCCTGTATAGTTGTATTGCTAATAAGGAGTAAAGCCAATTAGGCATTTAAGTGTGCTGTAATCACTTGGACGGGGGAGAGATGAAGAGAGGACCCATGGAGGAGACAGAAAATCAGGCCAAAGGACAAATGAATGCCTCCCCTATTTCTCTCCCACACCGACAAATATAATTAGAAAACTGTATGTATGCCACTGAAAAGTCCCCAATGGTGGGAGAAAGCCTTCGTGTATTTTCACAGCTCATGCTCTGATCTCTGATTCATTCATTTTGTGTTGTCCAAGAGGTCTTTATGACGAGCGAATCGAGGCAAGGAGAGGAAAAAGGTGATGTCACTGCTGGGTAGCAACCATACAAGTGAAAATACATACAGGAAATCACACCATTTTCTAGTGATTTTAACTTTTTAAATATGCTGCAATTCCTAATGTGGTTCTTTTCAGCATTCAGCAACACAGTCTTTTGACATTTATTGTCTCCTAACATTCGATAAGAAGACGTGTTTTCTCTGCTATCCATTCTATTGCAATGGTTTGGCTGCACACTATCCGATCAGCGTTTTTCTTGCTATCCATCAATAACCAGTTATTTAAGGCAGCGGTTCCAAATCGTGTCTCTATTCTTGGTTAAGGGATGTTGAGCTGGTTGTAACTACAAAAGCTGAAAGAGGAAAACAAGCTTTTTTTTTTTTTTATCTGTGAAGTCTACAGTTTGACACAAACCACATAGTTTCTCAATCAGGAAGTAGTGCCTGAAAGAAAAAGCACAGATGAACCAATGATCAGAGGTCATTCGGTGTGTATTAAAGAGACTTTTTTATGCTCAGCAAAAGCAGTGATACGGTTAAAAGGGTGTGAAATAGATAAATATTTCCACAGGGGCTAGACTGGTGATTAGCCACAATTTGTAGTTGACATGCCATGCTCGAGTCCAGGTAAAAGACAAGTTTAAAGCTATCTGGGAAAGTTGACCACAGCGACACTGATGCCTTTGTTTGATGCTAAGTTAATCAGTAACTTCCTTTACCTCATGTCTCATGATGTGAGGTTATTTCAAAATGCTTTGATGCTCACAGTGCTGCATTAAACTGTGCTCAAATTCAGTTGTTCTCATTAGCCGTTCAATTAGTCTGAAGTGAATTTTCTATTTTCTGCTGCCCACAGGATCACACAGTAAGTAGAGGGGACCCTCCCTGAGACAATTAATGTAGAGCAGCTCCAGGTTTGGGGAGGGGAGTGTATTGTTGGTTGATGTGAGTGTTGACATGTTGCATGAGACAGAATGTTGGACAATCCCAATAGAAATCTGCGTGTCATCTGGTCAACACGCTGATATGTGGCAGTGTAATTGCAACTACATTGTGGTTTCATAAACTTAATAATCAGAGGGTTATGTTTACCATCTACAGTATTGCACAAGATGTCTTTAAACAATGTTGTTCAAAGCTCACATCAGCTTTGCAAGAACACATTAAATATCTGAGGCTTTCTGTTTGAAACTGCTGCTCGCAGAAAAAGCCAGTTATGAAATCTAGTGAGAGGAGTTCTCAGCTGAAAAAGCTTACTGACAGTGTACGACTCCTGCTGATTGCTGATCTCGAGAGAAAAAGAACACATTTCCAGTAATTTCTCTATCATGTGGTTTGAAGTGTGTGAGCCTGGGATTAATGCTTTGCCACTGTTAGCCTCGTTTTCAAATGTGCCATGTTAGATCTTTAATTAGATTCACATTCCCAAAGAACTACATGGAGGAAAAGCGCAAAGCAATCAAAAAATGTATATGGCAAAACTAAATGTGCCATTGCATGCAGCATTAATTGTTGAGGGGGCTGGTGTAACCATGTACCAACAGCGCAGACGGGCAATAAAATCCTCCAGACAAGCTGTCTGTCACAACATTTGTTTGCCAGATTACATTCCTTTCTGCCACTGAGAGTGGCAATAAAATGGGTGAAATTCTCCAAGCCACATTGCTCTGGTCTCTCAAACTGCAATATGTCTGTAGTCAAATATGTTTAGAGGTGGGATTGTCAGCACAAAGCCGTATGCCGAGCCCTTTTTTCCATGTTCTGGAACTTTTTAGACTTCAGCAGGCCAGAAGGACAAAAGACTGGGACGTCTATGAGGACTATCAATACATTTAAACAGGGGCATGCATTTCTCATAAAGTGGCTCCAAAAGCAGAGCGCGCCAATGGGAGGGGGGCTGCTTGATCAACCCATAAAGGGAACCTCAGTTATGAACCAGAGAAAGAAAAAGAGGAAGAAAGAATTGGGCAAAGGGGGAGAAAAAAAAAAAAAATTGAAAGAAAAGGTCATGAGTGGCAGTTGATTTGAGGAGTTTCTGCGACCCCACAAAGGGCCATGACATCATCAGGTATTGAAGTGAGAGAGGAGGAGAAGGGGTTCTTTAAAAAGCTGGCCGCTTACCGAGGCCGTAATTACATTTGCGCCAAACATGCCCAAGTGCTCCTGTGCTGTGGGGGGAATCATTTTCAGGGGTGGGGGTTGGAGGGGCTGAATTAATCAGCTCTGTTTGCTGTGGGGACTCTTTATAACAAAAAATCTTTCTCACCACAAGCTTATGCTCCCAAAAACACTACGTTCCCTGTGTCCTCTTGTCCCGTGGAGAGTGAATTCCCCTAAAGTGCATTTGTCTTTTGGACGAGCTGTCCTTTCAGTTCTGAGTGTAAAAACCACCCAGAAAATGCAAACTGTCCTGATGTCAGGAATTAGAAAAAAAAAAAATGTTTTACCCACTCTAACGCCACCCCTGCCGACCCCTCCGACTCCGAGCCTTTCCATAGTACTGGGAGCATATAAAGCCTTTGCAGTGCATGGTGGGTAGGCATGGCGTGAAGTGTACAAGGAAGGAATGCTATTAAGTAAGTTATGCACATAATGAATCTGAGCAATGCTTGGGAAAACTTCAGCAACATTTATTCCTCTTTCAGTTTAGCCTATTTCTCTGTGAAAAGAGCAGGCCAAGTGGTGAATACAGTAAATCACTCTTTAGTTCTGCCAGAGCTGTTTTCACCCAAGGCCAGTGCCCCCAAAGACTTCATCTATTTACAACTGCATAGTGAGTCCAATCTTGTGTCAAGTTTTTAAATAGGCTCAAAATATACAATGCTTCCTCTGTTCATTGTGTCAATTTTACCACGGCACAGACGAGCCAGAGCAAAATTGTCATGTCGAGGCGGATTGACAGAATTTTAAAATGTGGTTTAACTATGCTTTCAGACGCGGAGCGATATAAATCAGGCTTACAGAGTTGTGGTGACTGCGGTGTGATGCGAGGGTGACAAATTCACCAGTCGTATGATATTTGCGGGCTCGAGGCTTTTCCCTCTCTGCTGCTGACACGCTACAGTCCTGCATGACGTGTCATCACCACCCTGACAGACCCACAGCGGCTGCGCTACAGCGGCACACTCAGCCAGCAAATCTAATTAGCTTTCCCACGATGACATCGCTCTGCCGTCGGGATGACACACTGTAATATGATAAAATGATACACAAACACTTCTGATTCAATTTGAGCCCTCGGGGACGCGACTGCCAAGAATCATACGGCAACATGCTAATTCCAAGCTGACAATTTATTCACCGCATGCATCTTTCTGCTGGGCAACTAAAGCAGAGGATTCTTGTAATTTCTCACAATTTTAAACAGTGATGTGTGATTAACTTGGGCATGCTTGTTTTGTTATGTCAGAACTCTTGTACTGCACACTAGTCTTGTATAGCTGGCTTCCGAATTTTGCTACAGACTGAACATTTCTTTGGTTGGATTTAAAACATTGTAAAATGTGACATCCAGACAAAAGCACTTCTTGGCCATTTGATAAGCCCTGAAAAAAACAACAGATGATTGACATGCTGTCATACTCCAAGATGAAAATGTCTGTTCTACTCTTTAAAAAAAAAAAAAAAAAAAAAAAACAAAAGGTTAAAAAAAAAAAATAAAATAAAAAAAAAAAAACTGGATGCCTTCTTTACCACTTTTGTTGATGCAGCCGGTGGTTTTACTAAAGTCCCTCTCCAGACAGTGATTAAACCCCTAAAAAACTATCTTCATGTGTCCAAATTATACATTTGGGCCTTTTTCAATTAAAACAATCATGTTAGGCCTTGAAATGGCTTAGATATAAACCTACACCTTTGCCTCTGTTGGACTGTGTGGATCTGTGCAGCTCAATCACACCAGCTCATCCATGACTCCCCTCAAACACTGTAAACCTGTAATAATACTGGAGTAATTCAGCCACGCGTTTCGATTTGGATATCAGTTCTGGAGAATAACAACGATATGGAAAGGTTCGCCCTTTAGTAGACAGGACCGATCCCTTATTTTTGTTTCATATGAAACCCCAGAAGCCTAAACCCAAAAAATAAACAACAAACATAACAAGAAAAACATGTTACTAAAGTTAAAGCATTAATTTTCCTCAGAGGGGGTCTTTAAAACAATAACATAACAAAAATATTGAATGGAAAGCAATAGAATGCATTTGATAAGCATAAAAGAGAACTATATGAACATCCAGTAACTACTATTTGGTGAATTTACTATTTTCATTGTCTGCTTAACCAATAATGTCAGGGTTTGTTGATTCTTCCCAGTAAAAAATGAAAAGATTACAATATGTTTTCATATATAATACAAATGTGACTTGTTGCTGCTTTAATACACTCTGAATTTAAAAATAATAAATAATCTCCCAAAGACGTGCTCAAAGTACAGCAACATTGCCCTTTAAAGAATGTTTGAGTGTCCAGTGTCCCCCAAGACAAGCTTTGGACTTTAGTTTTGCAGCCAACAATGATTCCCTACTCGATGGATTGGATCTTTCTAGCCTCCAGCTTTTATCCATTTTCTCCGTGCCATGATCTATTTTATGGATGTTCCTCCATGATGGCCGCATGTTGCCATCGATGTTTTCCTTTCTTTATTTCTCCAAGGACTAAGAACACCTGTCTGCTTTAATCAGTAAGTCCTTCCCAGCAGGAATGCCATCACTGAATGGACACCAAGCTGCTATCTGACATTGATAGAAACAACATAGTATAGATCCCTATTTGGCAACAACAAAGAACCAGCAAAGAGATCAACACGAGAATCTGTCTGTTCCCTGAAAGTTGTCCCTTCACAGCCTGCTGCTGCCACATGACCTGCTAATATCTTGAAGGAAAAAGGCGGCTGTCTCAGCAGTGACTCACTATGTACACATGAAACATGGATGAATGAAATCATATTTTCACGAGTCACACCAATTATGTGGACGGTCATACTCATATTGTGGATGACACATGCACAGGGTTTTCCCAGAAGCTGAGCCAGTCATCATAGACATATTGGAAACCACAATAAAAAACTTAAGTACAGGAAAACATAATATTTGGTGTAGCTTTTATTAGCTGGCTTGTTTGTTCCAGTAATCCTGCTCTTTCACCATCAGTACAACATGAAGGTGGAAACTGATAGCTACAGTTTGGATTAAAAAAAAAAAGCTTCTCCGACAATGTTTGAGTTGTTGTTTTTGGTTCGTTTTTTCCCCTCATCTTTCTCTGTATCCTCCACAAATACCAGTAACATTTGTTCCTATCAAACAAACCTTTCTGTCAGATTGAAAAAATTTCATGATTCTTTATCGAGCATGACATCATTTCAGGAAGCAGCCGCGGTCATTCGGGGAATTTACTCCCAGCAGACTAAGAGCCCCTGTTTGCTCCAATGGGCAGCAGCCTTGACAGCTATGAAATAATCTACCAGTAAGGTTAACAAACGACTTGTTGTCGCTGCTGAAAAACGAATCAACTCTCACCGTTTGACTGAAGAAGGGCAAAAGCCTGCTAAAGCCATTAGTGAGCTGCGCCTCAATGGAATTTTTTTCTGAATGCAAATAATGAGTAAAGTTTGCTCAGTGATGAACAGATCGTTCTATCAGTTTTTCATGGAAAACAATTTGTCCTTGAATGCGCAAAGTTTGTACCCATGGACTTTTTATGAAAGGTCCCATTTACAAATTCACATGAAACCGGCCCCACTCCCACCTCCCCTTAGCGAGAGATAAGGACAGGAGATTAATCAATATCTAACCCTACAGAAACACAGGGACACACACACACACACACACACACACACACACACACAGAGCAAGATGTTATTGTCATGGACTTCTGTCATTACACCGGCCACAACTTTAATGCTATACGTACGAACAGAACTTCTCTTGACAAAAGTTTTGTTTCATCCATATTCTTTTCTCATGGATCACCCTACACTATAATTGTGTCACAGTTCATGTGTTTGCGTGGGTAAGGTCAGCAGGACATAATATGCCCGGAATGATAAGGTTCCCGTCAGAGGGGGCAGCGATGTCCAGCATACCCAACACTTCCTTTTCCTTCTCAGATGCTCATTAGAACAACTAAGCACAAATATGCATATTAAATCATGTAATATTTCATGGTATTGTATTCCTGCTTTATATAATAAACATGTACATCATCAAAAAATGAAAAAGGAAAAGAAAAAAGGGCACTTGCGCCTTTGCTTGAAGCATTGGCATGGGTGTTTATTCGTGCAGAAGCCGGTGGAGGTAGCCTTCTTAGCAGCAATAAAAGGTAGGATTATCGCCCCGCTTGTAAAGACTGCCAACCTATTTGGGTAAAGTGTAAAAAGCGACAGGAACCACAGCTGATAGTTAAGTCAAGGCAGGTGTTTGGGAAAATTACAGCTGCTGCACACAGAATGGGTGATCTGTCAGGAGTGTCTGCTTTGTTAGGTGTACTGTGCATTAGCGAGGCTTGGTTGAACCATAATGGCCCACTGTATACAGTGTTTTGACTTCGCATGAGGTTGTAATCTTAATGCTTGTTGTTTTTAAAAACACCCACCGCTGTAGGTCGGTTGATTGATCCACCGTCGCAGTGCAGACTGAAATATTTCAATAATTACTGGATGGATTGCCATGAAACTGTTTAGAAGCAGATTTTTAGTCCCAGTGATTCACTAAATGTTCATGTGGCACCACCAGCAAATGTATATTGTCAAAATTTCCACTGTAATATGTGTCTTTAGTTTCACTGAATACATTTGCTTATAAAGGTACAAGCATTCATGGTTCCCAGATGCTAAATCCTGATAGCTTTGATGTCATTACTTTCCATATGTACGACCATGAGATGAATGCCCTTTATGTAAAATGTCTCACACAACTTCTGGATGTGTTGTCGATTCTTAAAGAGCCTACATTACGCATATTTACATTTGATAATTTTACTTTTGGGGCCTACTATAATGTTTACATGCTGTAATATTCAAAAACACATAACTATTTTCACACTTCTTACTCTCTGTTTGAAATGCTATGTTTTAGCTCCCAAAAAGCCCAGTCTGCTCTGATTGGTCGGCTGACCTAACGTTAGCTAGGTACCGTAACACCACATCATTGAGTTTAGGGATGGACTTCTTGCGGCACCGGCTCTAACGAGGAAATACTGATGGAATGCAAAGCAGCGTCTCATTCTTAGTTTGGGCTCGTGCCAAACTACCTGCTAGGCATCCGTTATTCAAATGAGTTATGTGGTGACATAAATAAGTAATGTAAGAAAAGCCTGGACTTCAAACAAAGCATTTCAGGCATGTAAGTGTTCTCTGTGGAAGTGAACGACTCTCTTTGGGCTTTTGGATGTATAAAAAGTTGTGTCTACTCTGCGATGTACGTCGCTTTGGATAAAAGCATCTGCAAAATGAAATTAATAAAGAATTGTAAAAAAAAAAAAAAAAAAAGGAATGTAACACTAAAGAAAAAGGAAAACAACAAAAAATATGTACTATGAAGTGTTCATTTGATGTCCTAATTAAGTCAAATTTTAAACTGTGACGATACCCAATGACATTTCAATCAGCCTAATTAGTACTTTGCTATTAGCAAATATTAGCATGCTAACACACCAAACCAAGACGGTGAACTTGGTAAATATTACCTGCTAAACATTAACATGTCGGCATTAAAACTGTGAGCATGTTAGCTTGATGATATGAGCTCAAAATGCCACCGTCATGGCTGCAGACCTTCGTCTTGTTTAACTGTGTGCAGAGAGAAACAGCGAGACGTTGAACAGATGGTATTATGCTGTAGCTAGAAAGTAATGACCACGGCATACATACTATAGCAGCAGCTACGTGATGTAAATAAGATGGGGTACAGTAGTGCGATGGTGAATGGGATTCTTGCTGGCTGAAAAGACTGAAACCTCAGAGAGGAAACAGAGCAGTTTCACAGTGACAGTGGTTGCTGAGGTGCAGCGATGGAACCCCTCAGAGTTCAAAGATGACAAGTTTCCCACAGAGAAACGCCAAGAGACTCAATTCAACTTGTCTTTTTCTGTCTCTTTGGAACAAAATTCAGCTTGTTGTGAAATAAGATTGTGCTTCATTAGCTTTTAAAAAGATTTGCATATCTTACAGCTCCTCTATTTTACATGGTCCGGATATTTAGGAGGCCTCCAATGGGATTATTCTCCAGCTGTGGGGCTTGTATGCCTGAGCATGTTTGTCCAGCAAACAGGCTCCAATGCTCAGCGGCCAGTCATTCTAGCCACTGGTCACTTCTGCCTCCAAATCTGCTTATAGATTTCCTTTTGCTGTGTGGCCTGAAACAGGTCAGGAGGTCACCCTCTTGCTTGGCATTCTGGGAGTGATTGTTCTCCAAAGGCCTTGGGTGTGGAATCTATCATCATTAATGCGCCGGTCTTCTCTTGTTAACCGGCTGCCTAAACATGATGGAGAAAAAATGGAGGTCTTTTGAATTGGCTGCTTTTGAAAGGAGGTCAAATTCGTCATTTCATCTAATAATCGGGCCAAATAGGAAAATGCCAAAAAAAGGTCAAAAGGTCAGACCGGTATGCAGATTTGAGACTACATTTGACAGTCCAGATTTTCAAAACAGAAAATTATCATTATTAAGGTAGTACTGCATCAGTGTGAGATTTAAGCACAGGATATACAATTCTACCGGGTGATGGATAAATGTGTAATTTCTAAAACAATAAACAAGAACCATCTGCCATATGAGTATCCTTTAGGAGGACCACCAGTGTGCCGGCCATACGTTAGCTATTTTCAGGTTGCACGACAGCAGCTGTGAATTCTCACATTGATGAATATGCTCAAACATATGCATCCACGGAAATGTTTACTTAAAGATTGTGAACCTGGGTTAGATATTGCGACCCAGGACTAACATTAGTGTCCTCCATCACCCGGTCATGCACTTCTTTCAGCTTACTGCTATTAAAACTGTCCACATGATATAGGTGAGAGAAGCCAGCTGCTAATGTTAGCGTGAGGTCTTTCTCCCCCCCCGCCCCAAATCCGTGCTCCAAAGCAAACGATTCCCCAATTTTATCATTGTTTCAGTTTAACCTCTGACCCCACAAGGGAAACTAAATAATGAATTCCATATTTCCCAATGGTGGATGGCAGGATTGGCTGTTAGTGACCATCAATCAAAGCCAGCAGAGCAGAAGTAGCCACATGACTGACCAGTGACTCACACGGTGTCCGCTGCTTTGAGGGAGGTAATGAGGAGGCGCGCACACATAAACTGTCTCACTACATCACTGAGCTCGCAGGATTAACTTATGTTGGCTGAAATAAAACTGCACATTTTTTATCAAACCACATCAGTAGAGTCGGTTTGATTACACGTTACCACGAGCACGATAACGCTGTAATTTACACGTGAATGTCTGTCTCATAATGACAAGAGGGAGAAGCAAAGAAAAAGGGATCAACCATAACAAAAACAACAACCTGAATCAAACAACCACTGCAGACACATTGGTTCATTTCAGGCACAATTCAAAGGTTTTGTTGCACATCAGCTCAGGTGGGGCTACTTTGCACATATTGGACTTAAAGCAAGGCGTAGATATTTAAAATCTGTAATGCTGTAAACCACAGATAGTACGATGTTTACTCAATCTGAAAATCTGTATTATCATATTTCAAAAAGATACCAGGGTGGTGAGAGAGCTTTAATATTATTGAAATACATTTATATTATATATCATTATTTTTTGTTGGTCAAGAAAACTTTCAACAAACATATATGTGACTAGATGGTTGTTTGGGCACGAAGCACAAAACAACAGCATCTTAATTTGATGTGGTAGGACACATATTTGCTGCAATTCCATTGTGAGGTGCATTCTTGAACAGAAATCATGCAGCTTTGTATGACAAGTCGAGGACTAAAGCAAGAGAAAAGCAGCAAAGATAACAAAAGTGAGGCGAAGCCATGGAGGCCATAGACCTGTTATGCACAGGAGAGAAAGTGTGGATGGCAGGTGTGTGCATTACATCTGAAATGACACCACTTTCATTAGTGAAACAAAAAAAAAGAAAAAAAAAACTTTTTGAAACTATTGCCCCAGATAAGAACCGTGTGAAAAATCGATGTGGAGCTCAGTTGTCAGTATGACGATGTGCTGACTAACTCTCGGAGGAGCGAGGCAGAGTGGGAAGAGGGTTTTAAGGACGCCCACTGGAGATAAGAGACCATTCGCATGGGAACAGCGGGTAGCCCCCCCATTTTTTTTTCTAAAGTCACCAAATCTTTAGAGGAACAGAGTTGAGTATTTGCCTTCCTCCTGATTGAGACTGGGATGACAGCTCAGGGCCCTACGGAGAGCACTGTTGACAGTGGGAAAAGGGGAACGGGACGAGCCGAGTAATCTCCTCCTAAGCCTTGCCTATTTATCACGGAGGTAATGATAAGAATCAGATTTAAAGGTGAACCCTGAGATGGGTCAGAGCCTCACACAGGCGGTAACGCGATCTGCAGGAGAGCGCTGATAACCCAGGACAATACGGGGGACGCCTGTCAGATAAATAAAACAAACGGTGCAGAGCTATAAAAGAGGGTCCACGTGGCGTCTGCTTCACAGAACAAATTCAGACTCACTAAGAATAGGAAGAGAGTGATGGCCAGAGAGGGGAAGAGAAGGATGCTAGGGGAGAGATAAAGGAAGCAAAAGAGATGACTTATTTCAAAGGGGTGCAGAGACGGAGCAGTGGAATGGGAAAGAGACAGACAGTCGGGGATGGTAGGGTGAACATCATTGATGTGCAATGTCAACAAGAGTTTGCACTGCAGTGTGTTGCTCTGCAATCATTAAGCAGTAAATTAAGAAGAGTTCTACCCACAAAGAGCAATGTGTAGATGAATCAAGCATTTTAAACTGGCTACTGCAAATTACTAGTGAATAAAACTGGTCCCATTATACTGTAACTAGGGTTATGAACCACTTGGTTATGAAACATTACAGCTGCACTTAGCACACCAATTATGTAAAAATGAATTACATTTACAGCCTCATTCATGCACTGGTGATCTGCACTTTTCAGACTTATGATGGTCTGGATTATATGCCTAAATGAATTTATGTTGCAAGGCACTTGCAAGGAACCTATTAAAAATGGTACTTACACTGGGATTCATGTCAGTTGTGTGATCAGTTTGCGTCACAAATTCAACTAAATAAAGAAGCTTATTATAAAAAACCAAAGTAATCATGTTCCTACGAATGGCACATTTTAACCATCAACAGTAAAACACCAGAATACATGTACTTTTCTAAACAACTAACACCTTTGTGTGTGTGTTTTCATTGCGAACACTAGTTGATTCCACTGCACACCTTCAACCAGAGACGTGGTTCCAATCAGTGCAGAATGACAACCAGCAGACATGAACACTCTGGATTGAACACTTGCGCTGCGTCCGGCGTACAGCTGCTGCGTTAGCGCTGCGCTGCTGGTGGGCGTCTTGAGCAGATTGCCCTCTGCTCGATATGTCGCCTGGTGAGGTCACTCCGTGGCCTCGGGGACCCTCGGGCACTTCCCCTCTGAGGAACAACAGTTCGTTGACCTCTGGGAATCTTCCCCTCTCTGCGACGTGTGTGAGGTCATGTTTTCCAGACCCCGCGCATGGTCTCATGTTTTCTGTCCTCTGTGTGCACTGTATCAACAGCGCTGTGCAGTTATGAAAATATAGCAAGGCAGACAGAAGCATATCCTGTGCCATCTAGTGAACAATGGTGGAAAACATGTCACTGATACTGTACACTTGGTCACTTGTGAGATAAAATGCCTGCAATGTGTAGGCTTGTGTTTGTCCCTCATAAAAAGTCAATAGGAATCGGAGGTGGACAGCCGCCTCCCACACAGCGAATTAATGGCCAGAGCTGCTGAGCATAGATGACTGATGACTGTATAGAGAGCTCTGGAGCCCTATTGCCACTGTCACCTTAGTGTCTCTTGTGGGTCTGAGTCACTGGATCATGTCATCCAACACCAACCAATCACCTCTGTGTTACAAAAGATAAAGTTGATGCTGTGACGCTTCACAGGCGGCAGTTTTCTGATTATAATCCTTGTTTCCAACAAAAGCACCTGCAAGCAATGAAAATCATTCACTGTACTGCAATATTTTCCTTCAAGCAGAGAAAACACAACAGTTAATATCAAAGGATGGATTGAAGAATCAAGTAGCAAGTTGTTCAGCAGCATGTGTTCTCCTTTTGTGTGTTTTTCTCCTCTTTCCGTTATGTAAGGGGAATGAATCTGTTGTGGAAAGTTTTGCAGAGGAAGTGCATGGCGAAATTACTATTTCCTGCCTTTAACAATGCCCCGAAATACATTTCTGAAGCGGGCACAAAAAAAAAGAAGCCTCATCCTTGTCCTTTGGGCAGCGTAAATAAGATTGTATTAGTCCACTTACAGTACGTGCAAAAGCCAAGGAAGTCAAATCTAAACACCAGTGTGCGACTGCGATGACTCACTGGATCACACAACTATGAGGCTATGCTGTTTATATCTCCCATGAGGTAACGTCTTACTCATATCATCTAAACACACAATTATGATGCCAGCCGTGCCCAACCAGGATGTCGAAAATCCTACATTCGTATGATTTGCAAATGATTCACACGCCATGAAACAATGAGCGGATGCGAGGACAAATTCTTCTTAAATTATTGTCAATGTTAATGAGTATTCTTTTCGATAACTTCTTCCAGTGTCTGATCTCAATTAATGGAGGGAAAAATGCAAAAAAAAAAAAACAACAGCAGCAGCAAAAAACACAGGAAAAGTAAACTTTATGTGTGAAATACACCACAGGTAACCTTTAAACGCTGCTTCAGTGGTTGTTTTCTCACATTTTTTCATTAGCTGGTGAATAGTAACTAACTGCGTGCAGCAGGCTGACAAGTTGCTGTTTAGCAACAACAAGAGTAAACAGATTCACACCAACCCCCTCCTCACATTCCACAAGTTTTGATTCCCATGTGTGCTGGAAACTCAGTTAGCTCTTTGCCACATAATTGCACGTGCATACTCTTAAACGTGTACACATATGCCCCCAGAACGACATTGTTCTTGTTTTCTGTCAGTTGAAAGAAGTTATTTCTCCAATTCAGCAAGAGTTCCTTTTCTTATAACATCAGGGTTTTCCCCTTTGCTCTCCGTCTCACTTTCTCCTTTCTTCTCATTCCTCTTTCTTTGACTCTCTCAGCCTCTTGTATGCTAGTGTCTGCAGCTGTATTTTTAATCAAGTGAAGGATCCATAGAGAAATGGGCATTTCTTTCAGAGCATTACATTCTTCCCCCTCCTGTCTGCGCTCATGGATCACTGGTTAGCTTAGAAATACAGCCGGCACAAAAGCAGCAGCTGACATGTGGAGCTTAATGGTAATAATGGCCATTTTTAAGCCCAATCAATCACATTTAGTGGACATCTCCATTTTTTGCCTGTGAAAAGGTATATATAATAATAATGATAATAAAAAAAAGAAACGGGAGAGGAAAATGTGGTTGGTGGGGGGAAAAAAACCCACCTCGGTAAATATTTTAACTGCTTATTAAGATTTGGAGCACACCACAAAAGGAGCATCTGTGCTCCACAGAGCAGAGTGAAAGGAGAGACCCAGATGGTTCTTAGAACTAAACAGTGAAAACTGATCCATGAACTGGGCAAAGTAAAGCCCATTTATTTAACTATTTATTTATTGTGTGTGTGTGTGTGTGTGTGTGTCTGAGTGTGTACGAGTGTTTAGACCTGGTCGTGTGCAGATGCTTTTTGCTTTTATATACGGGTGGACTGTATGTGTGCTTTTGATTGTGCAAATGGATCTGCAGTGCTGAAATCTCAACGTTGCACCAAAAAGTCCTGAGAGGACAGAATTCTTTGGACAGCCTATAAAATGTGCAATGAATACCTCAGTTTGTTTATCTTTGCAAGGTTCAGATATTTCAATGTCTCTTCGCCTCTCCTTTTATGAGTCTCCACGACTTGTGGTGCGATTCTTAGACACGCAACACAGAGGGGCAGAGGAGGGGGTGAGTCAGGTTGTCTTCGCACAACAATGTACTTAATTTATGGCCGAGCCCACAGCCATTTTCTTGCCATGGGGGAAAAGAAATGTATGTCAAAACACAACAGCAAAAAGTATCTGAATTAATACTAAGCATGCTGGAATGACTTGCTGAAAGTTCAAATTACTCCCACTCTGGCTCTGTCCTTCAGAATAATTAAGGTAAATGTAATAAGAGAGAGCAGAGAACATAGCTTTTCACAAGATAATATGGAAAATTTTACAGCTTTCATCCCTTCCTAATCCTCCCTGCTCTTTTATCTTGTTGGCTTTTTATTGGCTGTGCAGCTCCTGGGAACTTTACCCTAATAAAAAACAATCCTGCGGAATTTTCCACAGAATTTATGCAGTATGCAAAAAGATGGGTATGTACTTTCTTAGCTGGACAGCACACATTTCTGTTTTGCTTTTTAATCAGAGTAAATAAGTGTGTGGGAGGCCTGTAGCCCGCACGGTTTTAGTGATAATCACAGAGATTCCACTTTGTAGACAGCAGCATGGAAGTGATGAGGATCCTGGGTGTACTGGGAGTGTTAGTGTAGAACTAATCTGCAGTGAAAATCATAGAAAAATCAGATTAGAGAAAATATATAACTGCATACCTTTGATGATAATGTACTCAAAAACTGCTCTTTAAAAAAAATTAGAAAGCTTCTCATCACAAAAAAAAAAAAAAAAAAAAAAAGATAAACAAATGCAAACTAGAGTAAAATGATTAATGCCATTTGTACTCTGTTTGATTTCGTTCTTCAGAGGTCACACGCAAATCTTTGTCCAGGTAGCGCATTACATTTCATCTGCAATAGCTCTGTTCATTTTCAAAATCAAACTCATAAAAGCATCATATAAGCAATAACTGAAGAGAGCCCCTCGTAGAAATTTACATATTAATCCAATGTTAAAAATCCCCCTCTATTAAAACTTTTACTGGCTAAAATAAAACACAAAATGCTTCATGACAAAATGAATCTGTCCTCTGCCAAGACTTTGTTCAGAGCGAGCTGCACTTCCACACGCATAAATTCACGGCGTCCTCGGCACATCGAGGTGTAACGCAGGCGCACAGCTGTAAAGAAACGTCTCCCAGACCACATATTCCAGCAGCCACTTTCTGTCCTCGTGCTGCCTGTTTTCACCGGTGGGGGGGCGAGAAAACTGTCTCCCGCTGTAGATAGAGTCACTTGAACTTCCTTAACATGAACTGTGAGTTACACATCAGATAAAGAAATGACACACAGCAGCTCTCTGGTGGGATTGAGGGGATATTTCCAGGCTTTTCTTGGTTCTCTTCGGGATGCCTTTTATGTTTCTGGGAGCAGTAAGAGAAGTTAGTGTGAAATAAACAGAAAAGACAAGTAGTTAGTTAGAAGTTAGCTGGTATTAGCACGGACAGACGACTAAAGAAGGAGGCACCACGAAGAGAAACCTTTAAAGAGACAAAACCAAACAACTTGAGGTAGGAAAGTGTACTAAAAAGGCAAAAGCTAAAAAATAAAAAATATACTTGAAGGAGTAGCCACAGTCAGAGAAGTTTAAACTACAGGACTCTTCTCTGTCTAAAATCATTTTGGTTTCTCAGCTTTTCTTGTGTTCGTTTTAAATGGTTCTTAAATGTACTTTCTGGTACTTGCACACGCCATCAGTGTTGAAAAATACATTTTATTTATTCAGTTGTGTATGTGCTTTTGAGGTCGCATCAAGCTCCACGATTTAAGGGTCGACTGATATTTATTTTTTCAGGGCCAATATCGATACCAATTATTAGCAATGAAAGAAACCGATATTTGGAATGTATCACTTTGCAATAAAAGTGAAAATATCAGTGTCGAAGTTTAGAATAACACAAACTAAAACACAAAACTTAATTGAGAGTCTTTACATGTATATGTTTAAATAAGAGAAAACTTTCACGATGCTTAACCAAACAGTGTGGTGGGTGGGACACTGCTTGAGACCAAATGACTACAGACAGAGAAGTATTGAGTTTATAAATGACCTTATTAACCTATTTTATTTGAAATCAGTTTTTTTTTTTTTTTTTTAATGTAATACCAATAATTGTAGAAAAGCTGACTGTGTGGCCAAACTGATCTATCCAAAACATATCTTTGTACAGGATAGATGGTGCATGTTTTAGAATATCTTTCGCATCTTCGGGTTCAGAAGATTGACTTCCAGGTTGTGATGTCACAAATCCAGCTCACAGGCCCCGCCTTTATCTCCCACTTTCATTAAGTGCAAAGAAACGTTCTACTTTCAGCTGACTTTTGAGTTGAAAAACAGATTTCTAGTGTCTAATTCTACATCATTTTGCAGAGTGAAGCTCAAACATCCAATCACATTTTGGTGTGAAGTGGGAGTCAACTTAGTCCTCCACTCTTTAGCTTTTATTTTCAACTATAATTCTACAGTCACCAGATTATTTTAAGAGCTCCATATCTCTAATACTTGACCTTTCTCTACTAGGATACACACATTTCTCATTACAAACAAAAATCTGATCTGTGCTATAGCTACATTTCCGTAGAGTTTGACGGTTAGCTGGGGATAACCAGCACAGCAGCAGGATATTGACTGTGGGTCAGAGTCCACGGCCTGAGAGCAGAAGTCCAGCGCCCACCTGGGGTTAAGATGGTCAGACCCCATGTGCCTCGGTTCTGTGTAAATAATCCAATTATAGCTGCTCAGCATCAGATTGATGTGAAACTGATTCATTCATCATGTGACCTGACATGCGCAGCTCGGCGGCTGCGTCCTGCCACTTCCCAGCTCGCCTTTTCTCTTCTTCTCTCTTGAAACACCCACCATGTCTCTGACAAGTCATGAGGAGAATCCGAGGGCCCAGCAGCTGCTGCTCCTGGTGGATAATGACCGACTGACCAAAGCAAAATTTGAGGAACGCCACTGTGATAGCCACTAACCAGACACATGACATTTTACTCAATTAATGTGTAGTCCTGCCTACTAATTAACCACATGGCCATTTGAATTTTGCCGTTGTTGCAACCATAGTAGCTGTCATTTGGGCTGACTTTCTTGAATGGTCAGCTCAAATTATGTTGTTGCTTGTGACCGACCATAAACTGAAAAGGTTTTACATCCTAAATTGTATCCTGAATTCAAACAAAACTATGGAACATTCAGAATCTAGAGAATTAATAGTGCACGGATAAATAACAATAATGGGACAAGAATACAGGACAACTTATTTGTGAATGTTATAATGTTGGTGTACCTTCTGAACACTGTGCAAAAAAGAAAATAAAAGGTGTAATTTAACATTCCAGTGTTTACAAGCTTGGTGCCACTCACATCTAAAAATAATGTACCACACACGTTTACACATTTGCCAAAGAATTTGTGAGCTGACAGTATGGTGACACTGCTGCAGCAGTTTACTGTCGGTGTTTCAAACTGAGAACAAAATTTCCCAACTCACACTAAATAACCTTTTATGCTGTTGTGCATATTGCAGCACAACTGGGTGGGATCCAGACTGCGTGTCTAGTCATGACCTCATTTACGTGGTCTATGCTTTTTGCCAGAAATGTGACAATTGTTACCATATCAATGATGAGTTCAAATAGAAGCACGAGACTGGTTATTTACGTCAAACTATGCACTGCCAAAAATAATGTGATAACTTTGAATCTTGTGTCATTGTAAATGTAAGATGGTGCACGACATGATCAACCTGTGCAGGTGTTACAGCTGACTATGTTGGTGAAAAACACTGAGCCTTAATGTGAACCTTTCAATTGATCAGCTTAATTACGGCCCAGTCCTTGACCATTGTCACAAACGTTGTGTGGTGACAGAAAGCATGAGCGACTGGGCTCAGCCTTAGTGACAATCTGAGGAAGATAACCACTGCTCCTTGGTTTTTAAAGTGACATTGTGATATTTTGTTTATCTGCACTTGAAAAAGGTTATGCTTGAAAACAAACTCTATGTCATGTAAAATTAAAAACAAACCGAAAGAACTCAATTCATCCAAGAACTGTTAAATCCAAACAAAGGTTTTTCTGTCAGACAGCAGCAATTAAGAACTGTGTATCAGGATTTCTCTGAGTTAAGTTGCCTTCTTTCTATTGCACATGTACACATTGCAGTGTCAATGCGATATACTGTACAGCCCTGTTGAAAAGGATGAACGGATGGTTGGCCAGAGATGATGCCAAATGCAAGGTTTACCAAGTAAGGTAACCCGAGTGGGTTTTAGAGGAAACAAAGGTTGGTCAGGAATGTACAAGTGGCAAAGAAGAGTGTC
Organism: Stegastes partitus; assembly: GCF_000690725.1. Lineage (NCBI taxonomy): Eukaryota > Metazoa > Chordata > Actinopteri > Pomacentridae > Stegastes > Stegastes partitus. The sequence goes on from NW_007578024.1 coordinate 131,876, forward strand.
CACTTTTGTTGGACTGGATGACACCATGGTAAGATGGAGAAGGGGGAAAGGGGGAAAAAAAAAAAAAAAAACATATCTCCAAATGATATTGATGAGTATCTACTCCACACTTATGCTACAGGGACTGGAAGTGAATTTACTGTGGATAAATAGAAACTGTTTTTAGAGCTCAAACCCCTACTCCTGTGACTCAAGGAGCTCTCCTCCTGCTCCACCTTTAGCTCACTCAGTCTACTTATTACATAAAGTTATTATCTAACTGGCAGACTGACATGACACTTGTTTAGCACTGAGGACTGAGGATTGTTCATGTTCCACAGGTGATTCTGCAAACACCAAAATCCTCAGTAATGATGTGGAGTCATTTTGCAGCATGTTAATCCCGGACACCAAATTTTTAGTCTTGTTGGAGTAACGGATGACTTTTGTTCAATTATTTGGCACCAATTTGGTATTCAGTCATAAAACACAGACCTAGTTTGCAAAAGCTTGTTTTCCAAATGTAACATATCATCCAGAAAGACAGCGTTGGACATGGTCTGCTGTCTGAGATCTGGTTGGCTGATGAAAGAAGTCACCATCCCAGTTCAACTCAGCGTTACTACTTGGTCATCTTTTTTTTTTTCCTCGCCAAGCAGACGCCTGTAGCCTCTCAAACAGCTGTGTCTGCCATTGTGGCGTATCGCACTAATCTGATTATAGCACCCTGCAACAATCAACAACAACAAAAAGGGCTCTGATATACATAATTGTAATCAAATTTGACAACGATGTCAAATAAAAGGGCCTGCATAAATCAGGATTGTGTAGTGCATCCGCAGGGGCTCCGATGAGACAGGCTGCAGGACCGTTGAGGGGCTTCGCTGAACTCAACAGGGCAGGCGAAAAAGTACTGTTTGGTTAGCGGCACTGGCTTCCTCACAGGGACTTCTGCATTACATTCAAGTCTCTTAGACACACACACACACATACAACAGTATCTGCTGTGAGATTGGAGCGTGTAATGAGAGCCAAAATAAAGAGGCGCTTAAAGTGTGGCCCCAGCACCCACAAAGACTTCCTCAGTGTGGCGTATAATAGGGCCTGACCGTGTAACCCCCTCTACCCCATCCCACCCCCACATCTGTGTTATTAATGTAAGAGTGCCATGCAGGGGCTGTGACTTGTCCTCACACTGCCAAACACATATTTAGCCTCACCCCTTGCTTTCTTAACAGATAAACCGGTTAGAAAATTATTACACACACACACACACACACAAAAAAAAGGCCACATGCATTCATCTTCGCAACAGTGTCCAACGACAAGTTTTTCCTCCATTCAGACGCTTAAATACAAGTGAACGTTTGTATTTTGCACAAAAGAGCACGGAGGGCATTAAAATGTATCTCTGCCACGCCATAAGTGACACGCCATTGTCCTGTGGCAGTTAGAGCGCTATTCCGCCTGTTTTTATTGTTTGTCATTTTTCTGGAGCTGACATCAACCTCGCGGTCCTGTAAATCACATCTCTTTAAGTGCCGATGGAAACACAGGCTGGTGTCACAGCTTGATTGGTGCAGTGAAAGGGGGGGAGAAAGGAATATGGGCAATGAGACCTGTGGATTCTCAGAGATATCTTTTCCCAATGCCTCATGGACCATTAACTGCCTATCAAAGACCCAACAGGCTCCCCTTTCTGATCTCCTATCAGTGTAATGGGGAGACATTCAATCACAAGCAATTCTCTGAACAAAGTGGCCAACATTTCAGGCCCTGATATGAAGTGTAGATGTAATCTCACATGCTTAGCTTCTGGTAATGTGTAATTGGCATTAAGTGGCAAATATTTAAGCTATAACATCCAGTGTTTTTGTCTTTTGTTGCATTGATTTATTATAACTTTAAAATTGAGTGGGGGAGGAAAGAAAAGAAAAAGCCTCCATAAGAAAACAAAGGTGGCATACTGTATCTAATTCCAGGTGGACCTAGTGTTTGTCTGTTAGCTGTGGCTATCAGCTGGTGTGTTTAGTACAAAAACTCCCATAAATCGTATTTGCCATTCTCAGGACCTGAACAAGAGCCCATGTGTAGATCCTAAAGCAGTATCCTGCATTTTATATAATTACCATGTTTATTGGATTTTTATTTTCACTGTGACAAAAGGGCCATCTGCCTACAGCAGCTCTGCAGTCAAGCTTCAAGATCAGCTGGGAAACATACTGGGGACTGGATCAGAGCTCAACTCCACCCATCAAGTTCCAGTTGAAGAAGATTCAGAGCTCGTTATCTCCTCCTGTAGTCTAGCCGCACGATAAATGCATGAAAATACATGTGACAATTCATGTTGCGTTGTTATTCATGCGTTCACTGTGTTTTGTATTCTTTGGAGAACCAAAAAAAAAAGCATTTAAACATTCATCACAAGACTGAATCGTATCCTAGGAAACAATTTGTCTACAAACAAAAAGATATAGGTTATTTTCTCTCCTCAATGGCATCATGTAATAGACCACCTGCACTTGAGAAAGCAAATCACCCACTGAGCACAAACATAGCTTTGGGTGAGTAAGGAATGATGACAGAATTTTTGTGATGCATTGTTTACCCAGTAGGTAGTAGGACACCTTATCAATTGTTCCATTACCTCACATGCAATGATCTGGATAACAGTATTTTAACACTCATCTCAGCTGGTGTCTGTCTGGGAGACATGTTAAGACAAGAAACACAAAATCAATGATAAGAACACTTCAAAGTTTGCTCGGAGCTGTCAGGAAACCTAGGTCAAATTGGAGTTGTTCTAAGCATTTGTTTTATCCCACTCTGAGCCCCAGATGGGTGGAGTTTAATACATTTGAGCAATTCGGTGAGTGTTTTGTAAATGTTTTCTTGAGATTTGTTTGGAGGTTTTTGTATTTTTCCCACATGGAAACCTAATTACTCGGACATTTATGTAACACATCACAAGGCTTTGGTCTGAAAGTAAACATTTTTTTCTCCCCCTTTTTTCATATTATCGGCTGACTTGTTCACAACTGTAGTATTTCGCATGAGAGGCATTAACCATTACAGATTATTGCAGAAAATGAATGCCACTTCTCCGGTCCCAACTGGCTCATCTGTGTCACCGTGGTGCCCCTCGACACACAGAGGTGAGAGGCCTGTTAAAAGACGCTCCGCTGGGAACAAGGAAAGTGGAGAGACAGCCTCTTTCCCTCTCTCACTGGGATCGTATTTCTGAGGGTTATCAAGCGGCTCATTTAAATGAGGGCTGGTCACAGCAGGAACCAGCTGAACAAAGTTACTATTACCAGCGCCTCTCCTGTGCTGCTCTCACTCTCCCCTAATTGGGTTTGACTGCATTTGTTTAAATCCACAGTGGAAGAAAGAGAAAGGAGGGTGGAGGGGTTGCAGTGAAACTGAAGTGTGTCAGTTTGCCCAGACACGGTGGCACTTTAGAAAAAAAGGGCTACCACTCCCTGGGCTTATTAAACAAAGGTTGGAGGGGGGGTGAGGCTCGGTGGGTCACAGAACAGGCCTAGTCAGTCAGTGACTGGAACAAGCCAATCCTGGTCTCTGCTTGCACATGCACAATCACCTCTGGTGGTCCCAGCTCATTTCCTCAGTCAGCAGGAGCACTGACACACTGTGTACGGCAGCGCATGGACACCCACATAGGCATGTAACACATGAACATGTACACAAACACCCCTAATCCATAACCACTCCCACAGTTACCGAGCCACTAAGTTGTTCAGTGCTGATGCCCGAAGGTACATATGGCTACCCTGCGGCTCTCGTGACAAGAAAACGGCTTTGATTTGATGTATAACAACATTTGACACCAGTCAAGAGAACGTTAGAGGGCATTAACAGCTCAATATGTTTGAATCAGCAGCTTTTTCTCCCAAGGACAACACTGACCCTTTCACATATACTAAAACTAAAGGCCTACAATTCAAGGCAGTCACCCTCCCTGACATACTGCAAAGTCAGATGATGCTGACCATCAACCAACAGCATTCTGAGGTAAGCGGGGACAAAGCCGATCAAATGCTGTTTAAATGTCAGCCATCCGTAGTTCCCGATTCACATAAACAAAGACAAATGATAACTTTAATGGCCAGCTACTTTTTCAAGCATGTTTCTTCCCCTCTTGACCACACTTTGCCTCGCATCACGCTAAAAAGGGATTCCTTGTAAATTTTATTGCAGCAGTGTCAAAAAGACTCCCATCGAAGAAGCAGTAAATATTCTAACAACGTCTAGATGCAAGGCCATTCCTGCTGGCTCCAGGCACTGAATTAGGCCGGCCTGTTTCTAGTTAGACAGTCATTAAAGAGATCTTACAGCCACAGCAAATGGTTTCCTGTCCTGAGTGCTTAACTCCTGTAGTAGGAAATGTCCTAGGCCGTAAAGGGTGAACCAAACTTCCTGAACATTTTTTAAAGTTACCACAGAGGGCATGCGGCGTGTTCTGTCCATTCGATGTGGCCAATCAAACAGGACCCTGCTTGACCCTAACATGGCACTGACCGTTTAAACAGGTGGTGTCCATTTATTGGTCCAGCGTTGTGTTTAATATGGGAATGACAGGCTTATTCACTGGCCGGGGAAATACTCAATCTGGGATGAAAAAAAATAACACTCGGAAAAAGGAAAAATAAACAGTGGAAGCTTCATTGCTGTGAAAATATCATTCATCAAGGGAGAGATTGATATTTTGTAGGGGGTTTTCTTTCTAGGTCATGTTACTCTGGGTTTAAGTTCAAATTGGTGTTGACGGTGCTCCACCATATTAACACATTTTACAGGTATACACAAAGAGGACGGCTCTCCCTTCCCGTCTACCTCCTTTCTAACAGCCAGCTAGCAGGCAGCACATTTGCTCCCTGGACAGAAAAGGTGTTGAGACCTGAGAGGCAGAGCACCTGCTGACTCCACTCTACAGGTGACTATCTTTCTTTGAAAAACGGGGTTTCCTGTTCCCAACGCACACTGTCTGGCCTTCAACTACAGTAACTGGCAGACAGTGTGCATCATCTATTAGTCATGTGGAAACACATTCAGTTTAGCTGGATGTATAATGCAGCACAAAGGCGGGGTTTATGGCGCTACGGTTTGTCAGGCCGTGCATATGTCTCCATGCCTGAGGCACTGAGTTGAGACAAAGAGCAAAAATATGATATTACAGCATCAGAGGGATGGGTGACTAATATCCTAGCAGATGAGTACTTACATGACTGTTATGAATCAATGCACTCAAGAGTCGATAAAAGTTCTGTAAATGTCAAGTTAATAGCTGGCTACTAAGGGCATATAAGTTTTAAAAGGAAAAGATGAACAATGCCCGTGTTGTAAAAGACATGGGGTTGTTGGCAGGTCAGATTCCTTGAGTCCATTAGCAGTCCTTACACTGTTTGAGACTCCAGAGATATGAATATACAAGTTGCTTCAGAGATACAAAGTGTAAAGTGACTGTCATTGTGCCAAAGCTTGTAACAAATTCACATAAAAGTACTTTAGGAGGCTTCATCAAACATGTGACGCTGATATGATGTGAACAATAAACATGACAAAAAATGTGGGATCAGAGAAAAGGTATGCCTGTTATGAAACAAAAAGCAGCTCATATTTGCACACACCACACATATAAAAACACAAATATGAACACAGGCAGTGGGTGCAGTGTTGCTCTGATTGTGGCAGCGTCAATAGAAGCAGATATGTAACTCCCGAGCAGAGCGTTGGTAATGATCCTGTCCAGTCATTAATCACTTGCTCTAGAGAAAACAGAGAGTTCACTCATGGCAGAATCGGCCTGGCCCTGGGACGGAGATTAGAGGCCTAATGAAAGCAAAACAAAGCTGGACATGTGAAATTTATTGGCACATTTAGAAAAGCAGCCCCAGAAGGACACTGCCACCAATAATCATTTCAGAATCCCAGTCAAGTGCCGTTTCCTCGGCCAGACGCAATCTGGAGAGGGGATATTTGTGGAGTGGCTGAACAAACACAGATTTGCTGGTATCTCCATCTTTCCCAGCAGCTGGGAAGGCGGAGGGAAGGCAGGTCGCTGGTGTGCTGGCTGACGCCCCGCCTCACTGCAGTTGACTTCTGGGAACAACACTCTGTGTCCTCCTGGCTCCTCCTATGACCCAGAATGCTGTAGTGTGTAGCGGCTCACTATCTGCCACCTCCCAGCTCCTTCCTCTTTGTGCCACGGCTGCATCCCACTGGCTGCCTATAGTTACCCACAAAAAGGCGGGACTATAGATTCTTATTCAATTCACGTAGTTTTACTGTGTTGCTGAACCAAATATATACACGGCGTTTTTTGTTTTTTTTTTATTTTATTTCACAGCAACTATCAGATAATGCCTTAAATTTCAGCATTACAATACAAATAACATCAAACTTCCGGAGACTTGATAATAAATAAAATAAAGTCTTCAAATACCAAACAACACGACATAAGTTCTGTTCAATTGTTAGCAGTAAGCAACACAATGGAAAAACTACATTTGCAAAATAAAACACTAGTCTTTAGTGTAATAGTCGAGTCTTCATGTAATGCCAAGTTATTATAAATCTGTCCGGAATAAGAGGACATGAATCAAGATAGAAATGAAGATATTTGCCCTAATGCCAAGTTGCCTAATGTGTACCACATGCAGCAGGCTGGAAGGAAGAGGAAATGGTACTTAAAATGACCATTGTTCTAATTCAGAGCCAATCTGGAGATAATGACACCAACATCAATAGCAGACAGTCGATTCACGGATAACATCTTTTTTCCCTTTCGTTGAGCTGTTATCATCAGCTCGGGGATTAACCGTTTTGACGCAGAGGTTGTGACCTTGGTGCTTTGATTCTTTATGATTTAAGTCCTTGCAGATGTGGCTAAAAATCTATATGTCTAATTAATTCATGAGAACTGCATTCAAAAGCAGCTCGTGTGAACAGGTGAGTTAAAACTATATGTGTGTACAGGAAGCACAACGGCCTCACGAGACTCAGCAGATGAATGTGCACTCATGTTATTATGTCAAACCGAAAGGGAAAATTATCATGTAATAATCCTGCTAACATTTGTATCTGATGTAAATCTTGGTCAGAGTGAAACCAGTGAATGGTTGGACTAGTATCCAGGTTTTTACTTTCTATTTGTGATGTACCCAGTTCAACTAATTACAAGTTACACTTTGTCAAATCAGTTCATTAGCTCGACTCGATCGTGTGGTACATGTTCTCTTTGTGCTTGTCTTTAGTTGCTGGTCAGTTGCTATGCCTGTCTTTGTTTCACTCTGTACACTGAGCTGTGCTCCATGGTAACCACTAATTAGGGATGATTCCTACTTGTGCCCTTTGCCCTTTGTAATTTGGCGTTTTCATCCCCATTCTCCTCGTGTTGTAATGCTACACCACCCCTGTGAGCACGGTTTAAATTATTCACCTCTCTAAAACAGGCCTCTAGGTGCATGAAGCCTGGCTGAACTCTGACCTACACTACGTGGAAATCTATATTTTTCAATTTGTGGAATTCCGGACATGCAGGAGAAGGTGAAGCAGAAGTAGATGCAAACACACAGCGTGGTTGTCACAGTGGAGAGCCTCGTGTTATCTGACTGGTGCTCTGTGAATGTGCATTAAAAAAAAAAAAAAAAGAGAGAGAGAGAGAGATTTAAGGCAACAAACAAACAATTAAGTTGAACTTGACCAAATTACAAACACCTGAATATCATTACCCACAACCCTAGTGAGGATTAAGCGGTGTATAGATAATGGATGGATGAATATCATTACATATTAGTGTGTGTCTTATGTATGGATATAACTGTGGATAATGTAGATGGAGGAGGTGGTGAGGAAACACAAAACAAAACAACAAATGAAACTTTGAAAAGGCAGCAAATGTGATTGTGGGGTTACAAGGACTTTCAAACTCGTTTATCCTCATGAAGATTTCCTGGAACAAGCAGATATGTCTTTTTAAGCTCAGCAAGTTGAGCCTGAAACTAACTATTTTGATGAGCGAGTGGTGAGATGCCAACGCAGAGATGTAAACAAAGGCAATGAACTGGAAAAAGATACTTTTGCCCGAAGATACCAAAGCACCCTGTACCATATGTGATGCTCACACACTGGAGAGCGAGGCATTTACAGTCCCACAGTTCAAATCTGTCATCTCGGCCAAGACGGGGATGTTTTTGCCTTCATTTGCTCATAATCTAAAAGGATTTTGGTGACATTCAGTAGAACGGCGAGCAGAAGTGGCTTAAGGTGCATATTATTCAAGGATGTTTTAAAGCAGCTGTTCCCAACAATTTACACCAGAAATAAAGTACATATTTGTGACTGTGACACATTTAACATGCTATTTATAATCATATAAATGAATTTCTGTTTTCCCCTATTCCATCTGAAACGTTAACATAATTTTGTGTAGAACACTATGTTTTTGATTTTACTATTTTCTGTGTAAACCCCCAGATTTATCTCGTGACCATCTTAGGAGTCCATTCACTCAGATTAGAAACAAAAAGAACTAAAATATTTTTTTCTTTAAAAGTTGCACTTTTCTTAGCTAAACATTTTTTTTTTAAAAACCTGCCTATCCAGTGTATTCTAAAGCAGATTCAGTTTCTAATGCAGACTACACAATTCAACACATTTTCCCACATTAGAATGAGAGGGCTGTGCAGCCTTTGCAGATGTATGCATCTCAAAGCACTTACGTGTGTGTGCTTGCATTGTGAATGTGAACACACAAGACACCTTTTCAATATCTAGTTTTCTTCAAAGGACAGACGGCTTACCATGAGGGCTTGATAAGAAGGACTTGATTCTGTTTTTCTCTGCACTAAAACAAAAAATGTGCATCTTTTCTTTGTTGCCATCTTTGTATTGTGTCTGACTAAAAACTGACCAGCAGAGCCTCCACCGACCTCTTCTGTTGAGGGATTCACAGCCCACCTAATGCCGTAGAGTGTAAGCTAACTAGCAGCTTATAGCAGTACATGCATTATGTGTGTAATGTCTGAAATTCTGATTTTGTATTCACGTGTGTGATGTGCCACGGTGCATGTAATCCTGCTGCTCGGTCTCGCTGGACAACTGGCTGGAAACACTGCTGCACCTCTGTCTGACTAAAACAAGACAAACCTTTCATAGAAGGTCAATTCTTTTTTTAACCACAGTACAAAAACAGCAAAATAATTAAATTAATTGGACCGAAGATAATTCTTCTGAGACAAAACAAGTAGGCCTAAAGGTCACGGTGGTGTACATGAATGTGTCAGTGTGAGCTCATATGTGAATGTCTGGCGCTTGGCAGCGCAAAGGCTTGGAAATGCAGCAGGGTGCCACCGCTGACACGGAGACACTTCGACCCGCAGGCTCTAATCCCTTTTGAACCAGCCCAAGCACTAACGTGGGACCATATGTTTGGGAGAGCACAAGAGCTCTCCTGTGCTATTTTAAGTGGGAGAGAGATGAAAACATTTTGCCAGCCTCTCTTCCCCCAGCAATCGGATCAGTCATCAAGTCATCCTGCGAGGCTGGATGAGAGATCTCCGAAGGAAGAAGAGAAAAAAAACAAAACAAACACTTGCACTCATAGCGCAGTCTCTCCCGGGGAGAGGAGAGAAAAGTAAATTACATAAAGCAGACATATGCCATTCCAATTCCACTCAAATTGTGGATTACTGCTTTGATTAATCACGCTTTAATCTGAGTGCTGAATTTATATGTCCCCCATCACAGAGAAATAAGCTTATTCCTCTCTAGCAAAGGGCTGTGATTATTTCTTTCTTCTCCCTGAGCTATTCTTCATTGCCCGAGGATTGCAACTCAATTATCTTTGTGTCAGATGATTATCTCCGGGTTTAATTTAATCTTCATTACGCCCCAGTCATATTTCAATTAAACATGCTATCATGGTGTTAACGCACACTGTACTTAAACCTGTTATTTCTTTAGTTAATATTGTGCTAAGAGCTACTGTGGAGGGTAACAGATGTCATAATTATGCACTTACCAAACATATTTCACACTTGTCTGTGCTGGCGGTATGTCAAGACCTTAGTATGCAGTGATATTAATCTAATGGCAATATGCTTCAGTTGTGATCTATAATGCTGCCACAATCTGCTGGGGTCTCTGCTTAATTGTGGCACGCAGAACAAGTACGAGCGAGCCGGGTTAAGGAGGTTCAAGCATTACTAGATTACTCAGCACACGCACGGTACATCACGGCTGCGATCAATGCTGCCGTAACAACCGAAGCTGTGAGCCTGTTTCTCAGAAATGTAAATATGAGACGCACATTTCCACGTGTCATATTCAAGACAACATATTATGCTGCCTATAAATTATTAAGCAGAGGCTATTGTTGTGTTGTGCCCTGAGCACAGACGCTTTCTGTCACCTTGTTCTAGTGATTCACTGTGAAGTTTAGTGCAAGGGATTACTGGGTTTTGTGCTGGATTTACCCGCCTGTTTAGACAAGGTCAAAAGCTCTTGTCACAAAGTGGAGTTGTGTTTTGAGCTATTCTGGGGGCTTTACCAACAAATCCATAAAACACCTGTTGTTACGGATAATATGCTGGCCAATTTGACTCTGAAACAACCAATCAGGAAGAAAAGTGAACAATTTCAATTCTGAATTTGTCCAACTCAGCGCTGCCAGTATCCAGCATGAACCATGAATGCATTTAATTTGGGTTTTAGGCCTGTGTACTATTAGACTGTTACTATGCCATATTCTAAAAAAATAAATAAATAAATAAATAAAAAATCACATTTTTTAAAAGGAACTTCTGTATTCTGACTGCAAATAAATGTTAAAAAAGGTAAAAATAAGTTTATGGTTGAGGAGCTTGTGTGGGTGCATGTTTCTCGTGTACTTCTCTATTTCAGTAAGTGTATTTTTAAAGAAACAGCAAGGACACAGTATTAACTCATAAACATTTATTATCTTTAAAAGATAAGATGCTGGAACTGAAATGATTGAATGTTTCGGATTGTTTACGTGGAAATTATTATATTATTTCTCCTTGAACTCCTTCCACATTTTGGTTGTTTTTGCTCTTCACAAGGTCTTTTTTTTATCTTAGAAAAACAGCTTTCATCAAAGTTCTTCCATAGTATCATTTATAATAAACAATGTTATCGCAGTGCTTAGATGTGTCGTGCTTCTTATCTACTTCCAGCGGATAAATTCTTTTTTTTTTTTCTTTTTAGCAGAATGAAGGTACAAAAATTAAAAAAACAAAAGACAGAGCAAAGAAATAAATGATAGACAAGCACAATTAGTGTTGTTGACTTGTAGATCTGTTATTCAGAGATGGATTATCGACTAAATCTGCTTTTTGTACACTTGATCTCCTCACAGATTATCCATGTATTTTCCTCCCAAGGATAAGAAATCCTAATCTCTCAATAACACTGCTGCAAAGAAATACTGCATGTAGCACGGCCATACAATATTGCCCTTGTAATCAGTAGAATGGGAAAACATTCAGATATGAGAAGTCTTTTCCTTTATTTCCTCTTACCTTATTTTTTTTTCACAAACTCCACAGCTTATGGAAATGCACAACTCCAAACTACTCAGAAAAGTTGAGCTATCTGGTATTTAGTTGCAATCAAGGAAAGCCAGCCAAGTATGTCTCCACATCTAACCCAGCATGATAATGCACTAACCCTGTTGCCAGTTCAATGAATCCAGACACTGGCTGCCTGAGTTTCCTCCTGCTAAGAAGGGAGAATAGATTACCAATAGCTCAGGCAGGGAGGCAAACAAACATACAAATAAGCTGCACTCAGTCGGAGAACGCCTAGCAATTAAAGCAAAATGCCTGTGATGCCCACCAGATAGGAAATGTGTGGGACACGAACCAAATGTGCAGAGCAGACCTGCCAACCGGCCCACATTGAGCGGAAGAGCTCCAGGGCAGGCTGTCAGACATGAAGGAAACATTAACAAAATCTTGAATTAGTTAAATCAGAAACAAAAGATGTTGTCAAGGTCGTAATGAAATTATAATTTTAAAGAAAGAAAATAATCATATTATCAGATGAATCTATGGATAATAGCTGGACAGGGTATTAGCCGTGCTTTGAGTGGGGGGGACCATTAAAATCAAAGGAAAAATCAAGACACCCATGTTTCTCTTTGGCTCGTGTAAAACATCACCTGATTGATGCCCTGAAACAAAGTTCGCCAGCTAATGGATACTGTGCAGCGCTCGAACCAAATCTGGGAAGCATTTGAAGTTGAGCTTGATAATCTCGGCAATCTCAAAGGGATATCCTGGCGACTAATTTTTTAGAATCAACAGTAATATGAATAATATGCGTGAGAGGCCCAGGGCCATTGGCTGCTCCGCGCTGAACATTGTGTGCAGCGCAACAGTGGGCGGAACACCCACACAAACTCATCCACAAACACAGCACACACAAGCATGCACAAACACACATGCAGGTGTGTGGTTAAGAAAAATAGAGCTATTTGCTGCTGATATTTACCAGAGCTGGGGTGATTGGATGAGGGGGTGAGCAGTGGAGGCAAGGAAGCACGATGAACTGATCTCATTTTCAGACATTAAGATTCGAATCCTGGAATTCTGAAATCGGCGGTCAGGTGTAGGTATCCACTTGTAAGTGCCGCAGTAACGTGCATGTTTTGTGTTTGTTAGTGGACGCTGGATGTCTAGTCCCAGAGGAGTGGATGGGGAGGTGGACAGGGGTAGAGGGTGAGTCGGGGGGTGGGCAGGGAGCAGAGGCAATCAGGGATTATTGCCACTGACAGGGCTGCACCTTGATGGGCTAGGCGCTGCATTGTTTGTCACCTAACCAACCTCAATCAATCAATCATCTCCCTCAGCCCGTATCACCAATCAATCAGCTTGGCGCTACACACACAGAGGGCCCGTCTTTGCTCCACTGCCTGGGTTGGGTTACACTGGCCAATCAACTGTCAAAGCACCAAGTAAGACCCAAATCAGAGCACTTCGGACACAACTCAATATTAAGAGACTGCTTGATGAATTTTAAAGTGCTCGCGCTGAAAACTAATTGCAGGGAATGTTTTATATTCATGTAATTCTTTTTCATGACAAATGAATAGTGCACAACCAGGTGGACCACAGCAGGTAATTATCCCTACTGATGCCGAGTGATGGGAGCTGCACTTATCTGACAATGCTGGCGTAATGTAATGTTTTATGCTCGCATGCTGTTTGCAAAGTGTTTCAGGCCCCTTCCTCTGTTCTGCTGCATCCCACGTGCGTTTTCGGAGCATATTTGCTTGTTAACTCCTAACACGTTCCATATCTCTGAGGCATTATTCAAACAGCGTCTCTGGAAAATCTTAGGAAATGGCTATAAGTCAAAGACGTGTGTGATGGTGAGTTTCACATTAAAAAACAAAAGACAACTTTCTCACACCTTGAAAAGAGATTACTATCAATGTTACACATTTAATGAATAACACTTCTGAATTTTTACACAATTTTTGGTTCATTGGCAAACGAGCTGTTATATCTTTAATTGTTTTTGAACTATTTGTGTCAAGATCTAAAAGCTGCTTTATCTACTGTAGCCTGCCACTAGATTTTAGCAATAAAATACTCAACACAAACTGTTTGATCACTGCCAAGTGTTCTCTTTCAACTAAAAACCTGTGTATACTAGCACACTGCATTTGCTCATTTAACTTTATATACTATAGAATTCAGAAATCTAACTCCTCATTTGATTTGGTCCATAATGGATGCAAATGTAGTGAATGACCACATCCACCAGCTCTGTCTATTGATCTCCTGCATGTTGTGTGTAAGGTGTGTTTCATCCGATGAGGATTGTCTCTCTCCCAGAGCCCCAACTGGGGCTGATGTTTCTTTTTTCAGCACATTAGGTTGCAGCCTTAGGGGTGCTTTGACCAGTGGATCAATGGCTCTTGCGCTCTTGTCACCATTCATTTGGAGTGAGCGAGCGCTGGCTCCAGTCCTCGTCTGCCGCTGGCCCTCCTTTCACCTGGCCTCCTCTCTCTCCCTGAGCTCCCCTGACAGCTGGCTGCCACAACCAGCAGCAGACAGACGACAAGTCCTTGGGCTCCACAGACGCATGCACGCCCTCCACAAACACACACATCATTGCGTCGAGTGGCTGTGATGCATCTGGATGCTGACGCCACGCACCCCCACTTTTTCTCTCATTCACACTCCCCCTTCTCGACTGTTTCTCTACCCCCTTTCTACCCATCCACCCGTCTGTCTCTGCCGCTCTCACTCTCTGTCTGGGTTTTTCAGCCTCTTCCTCTGGTCTCTGGAGTCAGGAAGGAGCAGATCATCTAGTTGGAGGGGAACCAGCTGTGGGCCAGAGTGGCTCCGACGTCAGCTTACACCCGAGATCCAGCATGTAACCACTGCTGCTGCTGCTCCCACACCAGCTAGCTCCGGCTCGCTACCCGCACGAGGAAGCACAGCCCGAACCTGATTTTCGAGCATCAAATAACACAGGGAAATTCATTCAGGGTTTGTTTTCTATTTATAAATCTTTCATTGGATCAAATATGAGGTAAAATAAGTAAGTGCATTTAGAATACAAAATTAAGTTTTCAACTCCTGGTATGTGAAACCAAAGCAGATCAAACTGCTTTTACTGCAACATTAAAACTGTTTACTATTCAGGAACAACAAGCGCTTCTAAATATCCCCACTAGTTATTGTGCCCTTGTGCTACAGAACATATTGCACTGTATGTAAAAATGAACAAACATCGGCTGGGCGTCAGCCATCGACGAGGAGGCTTGTTTTATCGCCTGTACTTTATTACAGTTTGCCATCTGCACAGAGGTATGTTAATAGCTAGCTGCGACTATTTACACATATGAAAAAGTACATCCATCTGCCATGTTCCGCCAATCTCGCATGAATCAGTCCCGCCTTCCCCAACGAACAACTGCTGTTTATTCACAAGGTGACAAGCAGCACCAAAGCCTGGCGACACCTGCACCTCACATCCTGCCGTCTGACATATGTGAACCACACACACACACACACACACACACACACACACACACACAGAAACATCTCACCTTGCCATGTCACACCCTTCCCATTAGCAACCCTGTGCATCACCAAGTTTTTCAAGGTTGCAATACACAATATGTTTTGGGCCCCTTCGCAGTCGCGTTTGCCACTTTGTTTTGAGAGGATTCACATGGAGAGGCGCTCGCGTCAAATGAGGAGGACCTATCAATTCTAATCAGTCAAAAAGGGATTATGAGGTTAATTACTTATATAGTCATTTAGGTTAATACCCTGGCCAGGACTTGGCTTAACACAAAGGCTGGCTGGGCACACAAGGCCATTTAAGGCAACCGCGAGATCCATAGAAATTACTATCTCACAGAAATACTGTATACATATTCCTTACAAAGTGACAGAGAAATGCCTCGAGGAAAAACTAAGATGCTTTTAACAGCAACAATAATCAAATAATATACGGTTATGCATTACGTGCTCTACTCTGCATCAAATTACTGCTTCTTTTTTGGTGTACATATGAGCGCGCTATATTGGATGAATAATATCAAGCCATATAAACTAAATATCACCGTGGAAACCGAAAAATAAATCTTGATTACGCACACAGAAACCATCCCTGGCTGCGCCGCGTACAAGCCTAGCATTATGCCATAAGTGTGGGGGTAAATCACCCCGCGCGAGAATGTATGGCCCTGCATCAGTCAACAATAGCAATAATCTCACTAATCGGTGGTTTCTGGAGCAACAACCAGACAAGCGGGGAGATATTTTCCGACAGGCTGCTACACAAACAACAGACAAAGAAGAGAAGTTTGTTGTTTTTCTCAGTAGCTCCAGAACTGCACAGAACTCCAACAATATCATTACTAGTAATAATAATAACGTCCTGTATGGTATAGGATTCTATTTATTTTGGGCCTTTTTGTCAACTGATTTTTACAAAATGAAACCGTCATCAACAAAACTCTTTAATTCCTCCCCGACTATTACCTAGCGTGAGAAATCCATCATGTCGGCGCAGTGGCCAGGTACAGTACAGTATTACGATGTCGGAGGTGAGGGAACATTAAGCATTAATCCCCACCTGACACTAATACTTGATGTATGATTGACCCTGAAGCAGGACACTGCACATTACAATCTGGGCCATATGGCAAGACATTAGCCCTTCAACCCTCCAGCAGGATAATCTCTCCATTCTGGCAATGCTTTTTCTTCACAGATTTCTTTGCACAATAATTGCATGACAGTATTAACGTATTGGGGCAGATTTAGAATGCCCTGCGTCACAGGACAGAGGAGGGGCTTTTGCCAGAGGAAGTAAGGAAACATAATCTGTGATCAAGGAAGCCGTGCGCACGCCCTGCAGAAGCCTTACAGTATTCGCTTCACAAATGTAGAATTTAGTTTTGAACATTTGAATCAAATATTACACAACGAGAAAATAAAATTAGCTAAAAATACATAGCATTCCATTGCATATTTCTCCTCTCCAGTGCACAGGGTTTCTTGGGCCAGTTTCAACCCATTTTTTGTTGTTTTATGCTTTAGAGGTATTTATGTGTAGCTGTAATGCCTATTTATGGAAATGACAGATTTAGATTCATCCAGGAACCACCTCTAAAATAACCTTCGTGTCCTGGCAGTTCTAAAATGCACACAGTGGTCCCTGAATATCCGTCAAAGCCAGCTGACTGTCCCCCAAATGCTTTCAACCTCCTTCATCCACAATACGCTCCAATGCGACCCCAGCACACTCTGAAACAGCCACGCCAAAACCGCCGCCACAACCATCCCCCGCCAAACAATGCGCACATCATACATCACGGCTAGCACTCACACACATGCCGCAAAGACATGCATACACTCACCACCAGCATCAAGCTGCCCCCCAACCCTCCAACCCTGAAACACTAGTCCTTCTCCATTGGAGAGTGGGTGAAACCTCAGCCCTCTCCTCGCCAACCCCAGCTAGTAATGAACAAATTCACTGCGCATTACTCTGGACTTGATCTCTAGCAAAATAGTGCTGGAACAAACAATTTGGTTTGTCAACACCTTTCTCTGGACTCCTCCATCAATGTCAGGGGTCCAAATTTAAACGGCAAAGTGCATTTGACTGCAGGACCCTGAGCTGATTAGACTTCCCAGCTCAGCGAATTGCTCCAGACAGGACGGCAGCTCTGATTGCTAACCCGGCTTGAAAATAGTCTCCGCTGCCCGGGATTAGCATGAATATTTTGATATAGATCGATAAGCAATCTCCACTCCATAAGAAATGCCAGCAGCCTTCATTTGGCTGATCAAAGGCACATCAGCCGGCGGGCGACAGCTGGCTATTGTTTTTCAGGCCGGGCTGTGTTGAGGGAGCGAAATCCATGGGAGGGATCCACGAGCACGGCTCCCCTACTCTACCCACCTAATCGTGGAAACAATCACTGCTTCACAGGATCCCATCTCCCAGGGATGGACCACTCAAATGAGGGAGGCAGAGGGCCCGACCGCAGGGGGACGGAGTTCATTACTGCTGTGGTCTCAAACCGCTTGGCCACCAGGTGCTGCTGACCCGGAAGTAAAGGCAGGGTCAGCAATCTATCTGTTTACCTTGCCTGCACCTAAAAACGCATTTCATTAGATTAGACACTACACTGGAGAAGGGGTTGAGGGTGATCACTCTTCTCGTGTGCAGCCAGAGGCAAGGAAATTTTATATCTTTTTAAATTCAATGGCAGCTACCAAGTAGGCAGGCGATTTGGTACAAAATAAACTTTACAGAACTGCACAGCACGTCCAAAAAGCCTTCATCCTTAATATCCGAAAAGCCACGTGCGTATACACACCAGCCGCTCTCAAATATAAATGTCTGTGTCTTGCATATATTTAACAGCAGGGGCGGCTGGACTGATCACTCCCTTCACAACACTAACCCCACTGATTTGCCAGACCCCATAAAAGGGCGCAGGTGTGACCCAAGCATTTAGCAGTTAACTAGTGTGGAGTGAGACCACACGCCACTGACAGACTGGAGGCTCCCACACGGGACCAATATGGGAGGCTGAAAAAACCAACGGAGGGAATAGTGCACCAATTGTAAATTGCAGGTTTAATTCATTAGGAAGTGTCACTTTATTCCAGGGCAGCCTGAGCAGGCCGATTAAAAAGTGGTAATCAGGATTAATTAGGGGAATATATATGTGAGGATTAGCAGGCCTATCCCCAGCAGCTCTCTCTTCTCTTTCTCTGCTCTTTATTCCTCTATCACCCTCTCTCTGCCTGCTGAGACTTCAGCTCTACTGCCCTCTTTCTCGCATTCTTCTCTAACTGGCTCCTCGATTCACCGCTCTCTCAAACTGTCTTTTTCTCTCTCTCGTGGCATTTATGGCTTCTCTTTCAACTTACCTAACACAACTCCTTCTCTTTCTCGTACGGAAAATTACAGAGCAATTGCTCAGGGCATGCCTTGTTTGACTGCGGTGACACTTTATGACCAATTGTGAGCCTTCCACAAAAAAGGAACTATTTGAACTTTTACTCGACTCTATCAGAAAAGTCTATCAAAGAATGTGTGTAATAAAGAAAAGTTAATTAATGACGCATCAGGAACAGTCATATCTTGGAAAAAAAAAAAAAAAGTCTAAAGTCTTTTTCATTTCCTGCTTGGACTTTTTTTTTTAAAAGCCCATCAATGTTGTAAAATAGAATATGCTTACTTTATGTTCTGTTTGTTCTGATAGGAAAACTTTAAAATGTAAACTGTCCCCTCTGTTAAGTCTTCAGGACACAATGCAATCTGCAAACATTGTTCGGAAGTCTAATAAAACTTAAAAAAAAACAAAACATCTTGAGTAAATAAAGCACATTAAACTTGTGTTTCTCATCCTACCAATGAAATTTTATTTTTAACAGTATTACACAGCAATAACTGGATGTACCGTATTGTAATTTTGGTATTATTTTTGTGCTTACATGTTTGCTAATAAGAAATATTTTGCTGCATTTTTTCAGTATTTGCAGACACCTGAATGAGTAAAAGTGTCCATGTATAATATCGACCTAAGTATTAATTACTGAGTTATTCATTTATGTATTTGCAACACTAAACAAAATTAATACCTCTAAAGCTGCCGCGGGACAAACGCTGGATAGATGCAGAACAGATGCATAATGGGAGACTTTAACACTAACAACCACTTGATGTCATCACAAATTTCAGTCAGGCCCCCTCTGGCCAGATTTATTACTGAAATCTTCCAAACTGCTGGTTTATCACAGTGTTTATATTATTACTTCAACATGTTTCAGTTAACATAACCTTGAATCACTGCAGTTCAAGTGCGAGGATGGGCTGTTTTGCTTGCGGTGCAGCCCATCATTGATGTTAGCAGATGACGCATGCCCTGTTCCTTGGCACAGGCTCAGACCAAATCTTTCATCCTGCTTGCCTCTCAAGTGTGGTCGGGGTGGCCCTTAACATTTGGGCATGAATATAAATCCAACAACCAGTCTTTATTTTTATTTTGGTTCAATGAGAAAATAATATAGCGAGCAGCAGACCTCAGTGTTTGTGTTACATCTATGAACAGGAGATAAGATTTGGTATTTGGTTCTAACAGTTTGATTTTTCAGGAGGCCTCCCTTAAGAACAGAAATGTGAAATACACACAAGGTCAAAACACACATGAAGTACGTCAAGCGCTGTCCTATAGACTGGTTCACATTCAATAATGTGTCACTGCGACGGCTAAAGTAATGAGACCACACAAGGTGACCAAACAAAAACAGAAAAAAAAAACTAAATGCATGACAAACACTGCCTGTGTGTGTCTGTAACATCTGTAAATATAACAAAAACAGCGTTTCTTGCGCTACAGAACATAGATGTTAATGTTAGCTGAACCTAGCCGAGCAGAAAGACTTAGACAGGCACTAAGCAAGTCAGGAAGTGTCTATTGGATGCAATCAACAGGGATACATTATAAGCAGTTTGGATATTTCCTCCTCATCCAATACTTACAAACACAGTTTACTTCACTGTGCAATTTAATGATTTTTGCAGATCTGAAAACAGGTTTGGGTGAAGCTGAGGACTTAAATAATAGCAGGAGTGGTATTGAACCTCTTCGAAGAAGATCAAATGCAGCTTTCATTAGTTTAGTACAGCGCCGGGGCTCATTGATGACTTGTCAGACAGTCTTCCCTTCAATACGCAGCGAGAGGCTCTAAAAATCATCCTTTTACTGAGCCTTCTCGGCTGTAAATTCAGCCCAGCTCAATACTGCTCTCCCCCCCCTCTCTCTAAACCTCCATTATTTCTAACCATGGATTAACCCTATGCTGCTGATCAAAAGGAAGCTTCTCCGTGTATCTGCTCAGACCCAGACCCGTCCATCCATTAGCCACTCATAATGAAATCTTCAACTTATTATTATGGAAAAATCCATTGTTTGTCCACAGGTACCATATTTAGTGGGAGAGCATGATCTTCCGGAGGATTAAGGAAATGCTTCAGGGGGTTGTGCTGCTCTTCAGAGGGAATGGAGGAGGGGGGGGGGATGATGGGGGTGGGAAAGGGGAGGGCTGAGATTGCCTCACAGAATCAGGGGTCTTATGCACCTTTTGTGGGGTGAGACTGTTTCCAATTAAGACAGCATGAACCACACAATATCACATTGTCACGCAGTAAACAGAGCTCTGCTTCCCACAGAAATAGGATTGCATCCCCTTCAGGGGCTAATGACTGTGTCACTGTCCTATTTTCCTGCACTGTTTGAACAACTTAATACAGACATAACCTGAACAAGCATCAAAGCGTGCTGAACTAGCATGAGATACTGATCATATTTAGCCGGTGTGTTCAGGAGTTGACCTGTGCATGACTACAATCCTTACTCATTCTCATTGCATTAGCCTGCCCGTGTGTTTGAAGTGTACTTACAGTAAATATGATACATACACCAGGGCTAAAAGCTTTACATAAAACTGTCTTCAAAGAGCATATTAACCCATCTTTGTTTACAAGAGACAAGTCAGAGGAAAAAAAAAGACAATTTGGCACAACGGTCATAAAATGCAGCGCTCCCCACCTCGCTGGCATGCACACACACACACACACACACACACACACAAACGCGCCAGCACACACTCTGCAGACACAACGCAGACACGAGGCTAAATCACTTGGGATGGGAGCATTTAAGACAGAGTGTCACATTTCTATGTAATAAATAGCAGAGATTGATTTGACCTCCCAGCCAGGTCCTGCAGTTTACTCATACACAACTTAAGAAAAATGGAAGCTCTCACTCTCTGGGGATCCCTTAGAAGGAAATCAGATAGCCTGTTGTGGGTTTAAGACCGCGACGATCGGGCCGTGTCAATATGGCTCTGCTATCAGGGTCCCACCTCTCTACCAGCTCCTGCAGCAAGATGAGAGGATCGGAGAGAAGCAAGCCCCAAACATCTCCAGCTGTTATCTCAGCTCTGCGTTCAACGGGGGAGGCGAGGAAGGTCAAAAGGTTTCTCTTACCGTTTCTTTTGTGACAACAGACCTTTTCTTTGCATTATTCACTAACTGTTAACCACCATCCTCATATTCCACATATAACTCTTTTTTTTCCCACCACTTGCTTTAGAGGGCAACAGGACGACACAGTCATCTGACTGAATTAAAAGTCCAGTAAAAACAAAGGTACAGGCAGTCAACTGTTCAGTGAATTTGCCAAAGATTCATCTTCCACACAACATGTCAGGAGCTGCCCTAAGGGTGGGAAATGAGAGCAGACCAGCAGGTGTAAAGTAAGATCCCAATTTGGAGCACATCACCACAAGGCAAATGGCTCCTTCCTCTTCTGCAGCACATATCTGCAACCTTAAACAGGGGGCGGTGTCTCTGTAACTAGTTACAGTGACATAAGGGAAGGAAATTGCCGGAGACACAGGGCAAAAATGTATGTACGTCTGGCACCCAGGTGCAGGACGCAGCTCCCTAAACGCGCTGCCCGTCGTACTGCATGCGCTACCCTCCATACCTACAGCGGTCCACTCATTTTTCGCAGGTTTAAGCCACACACCTGTGCCTCTCACCTCCAGAGAACACGGCACAGTTTTGATTTGACGAAGAAGCATAATAGAGAAAGTGGTCCACCTCAACATGAGTAGAAATACACAGAAGCTGTTCCCAGACAACAACATGTGGTGCCCATAAACCCCACATCCTATTTGGAGTAATTATATTGCTACAGCCACATGAATTATCAATGACGCAACACGTAGTGACAACATCTTCAAAATATGTTGGCCCCACCAAACAGGAGCTACCAATTCAGATGCTTCCACTTTCTTTTACAGGAGTAGTGAGGCTGCAGCTATAGAATATGAAGGAAAACACGTATAAGAAACAAAAGAGGTACTAGGTATGTCATGAATGCTGAACACCTACCAGACATGTACTCCTACCACATTAAGTGGTCCCACCCTTTGATTTTCTCAAGCTTTCATCTACTTAACAAAACATTTAGATGTATGTCAGCAGAATAGGCAAGAACAACAAAAAAAAATAATTGTGCTCACACAAAACACCAAATGTGTTAACTTTCTCCTATGTGAGTGCAGAGGGGTACAGCTTCATTATCAGGGGAATAAGCGTCTTTCATTTTCAGTGCCGTTTACACACCGTTAGCACTGCAGGAAATGCTGGAATGCTGTGAACACGTTGGCTGCTATTGACTACCCGGCTCCTCTCAGCTCTGCAGAACGGAGGGAAACCAGCCAGTGATGAACGATGGCAGCACAGTCAATGAAAAATCAACTGGGAAGCACAAAGCTCTTAATGCTCAGCCATATTGGCTGCTGACGGGAGCAAATAACATCAGCATAGCACTTACAGAGACCAATCATACATTTCCACCAGCAACGACACAGGTTCTGGACCGCAATAAATTCTTTCCCCTGATTAAACAGTAAATTCTGCATGCCTATCAGGGTCCCATTAAGTGGGGGGCCGCTTTCAAAAACATCATTAATCAAGCGAGAGATATGGCGCGAAATATCAGTCATCGATTGTAACTGCTTATGACAGTTTACACAGCTTTATATCTGCAGGGAGTGCTCGCTGATCTATCAATTACCAGCCGCCCTTACTGCATGCTAATTGTGCATTTTCCCCTCTAATGCATTTGCACTGTTATCTTATAGGCTAATGAAACCAAACAAATCAATAAATATAAATTATACATGCAAAGATGTACTGCTGTGAACATAAAGCCTCTAATTAATTGCACTTGATTAATTTATATACTTTAATTATCTCTCCTAGCTGCAGATGGCATAAATATCTGGACAATCTGCTTATTGCTATGTCAGTCATAAAACGGCAGACGCAGTGAAACTATTAGGTGAGGCTAGCTTTGTCACTGGAAAACACACAGTTGCTGACATAAAAAAGCCCTGCCTCTGAATAATTTAAGGAGAGCAAATTGCCAGACAATGCAGAGCTCAGGACTGTTATAATTTCTTTGCTGGTTTGTTATGGTGAGCAGTGTGTCCATTTCGCACGAGCAGAGCAAAACTCACCACTACATTTTTACCATTCTTTATGTCCTTTCCCTAAATGGTTGGCTTGACACATTTCAGCAATTTCTCTGTTGTGGGAAGTGAAACTCTGCTGGTGCTCATATTTACTGTGCAATATGTTTACAGAACTCCATGCTTTCACACAATTAAGTTTGAGCTAAATCACATTATTGGAAACAGCTCTGGCATTCTTAATTTTACTTCCTTCGACGGCTAGCGTCTATGCTTCGCACGTGTGTGCTTTGAGTTATGGGTACTTGTGTTTAAACTCTTTAGTTAATTGGTAAACAGGCTCTAAGCTTTGTTAGCATTCTTCATTTAAACCAATTGCCACATAGCAACAAGCTAACGAGCTTGTGGGGAAATCAGGGCAGTTTCAGGTCGCTTTCAGGGAAAGTGTAGAACAATAATACCTGCAGGAAATGATGAAAACATACTTAACAACGATGAAGTGTAATTCCAGCAGTATATTTCATTCATCCACAGTGAAAAAGCTATGATATGAAACCGCAATGCACTGCAACAAGCAGAAAGTTAAGAACGAAGTGGAGTTGGCCAAATAACTCGCTTTCCAAGGGTGCACGAGGGGAAAGATAGTGAGGCTTCTGGGGGTTTACATCTTGATGCTGCTAATGAGGGTGTTTTTAGTATAATTACCCCAACAGGGTGCTTGGCAGTATAATTACCAGAAAGACATTACAGAGGAACATTAGTGCATCCAGGTACAGTAAATATGTCGAGATACAAGGTGACAAGGTCTGCTCTTTTTCTGGAGCTGGATACTTTCTAAATAAGATGGCATGTATCCCCACATGTGCCAGATTATGCCCAGGAAAATTACAGTTTTAATTCAGCCTTGATACAATAAAGGATTTCTTGATGTACTTTCACATTAAAAGTTCTAAAGTGTGGACGTGTAGAAGAGCTGTGTGAACATTTAAATTTGCAGTGTGAGTCTGTCCAGCTCTTGGATGTGTGGGGCCCTTTTTGTGAAAAAATGCCAGAGTCAAGTGGGAGTCCAAACAGTCGAGATTTTATTGCTGAGACTCAAACTCCAGCAAATCAGCTGCCCACAGTCCAATGTACTTTATGAAGTAAGTGAATACCTGGCAGGGATGTCTAGCACTTTTGTGTAGGCGACTCCAGACATATAGTTTAGACCACATAAATGCCACAATGCCTGTAAAAACACCTGGACTTTTTGGCCCAGACTTCAAACATTGCCTGTGCACTCTATTTACCCTTGCAGACCTTTCATGTGGTCAGGTTGCTCAAAAAAAATTATATCATCCCATCAAAGCTGAATGTGTGACGTCTGAAAGGAGCCGTCACATGTCCACTGCTTGTAGATGTGTTGGAACTTTCTCACTGTCCGGCCCAGGCTGTCTTTAATTGTTATTGTTATGCAAAGTTGCACAAGTGGGTATGAACGGGGGGAAAAAAACATTAGAAAAATAGAGCAAACTGCAGCTGGCACAGGATGTCTGACGCAACACAAATAAACAGACTTTGGTTTTATGAGAGCTTGAGATACTTAGTGTTTATATTGTATTGGAAAATGACGGAAACAGCACATCCATGTCATATATTCCTGCACATTTGGTGTACTGTGGAATGATAGAGACTTTGATTCCTATTTGACCAAACATCCGCAAGTTTAAGCACAAGAAATAACCACAACCATATAAACAGATTTTGGGTATAGAAGCACAATTTCTCAGACATTGTGCCTTTACTTTATCTTCCCTCCCCTCTGAGCAGAGACTTTTAATCATCCCGATATGATTTAGTCACTTTTAAACAATAATGATCATGGAAGCAGCGTCATTTGGGACGAGGTGATCAATCAGGGGCTCATTCAGCTTTAATTCATGTAGATGCACACCTAATACTCATTACAAAGATGCAATTTCCAGCCAGTCAACATAGATTAATGGGGAACCATCTCTCCTAGTGTTTCTTTGTGCAGTGCCATGCCTCCTGCAGGATAGATGACTTTCATACAGACAGAACTGTTCCACTGGCTCATTTGTTTAATAGACACACTTATGACAAACTGGTTGGCTGACAACGTATTCATGAGACGGCAATCAAGATGACACAGAGCAGAGTTTGGTTTGGTAATTTTATTGTTCTGCTTTGACGTATTTACAGGGTTTCATACACAAATGCTTCAATCCAAAAATGTTTTCGGGAAAGCACGCTGCACAATTTTATTACATTCAGCAAAAATTGGAATATTTCTGAACTCTATCTGTTGTAAACATTTTATTGCTCTATTTCTTTCACTAGTTCAAGATCATAAAATATTCTGTTCCTTAACACATATTGTAGATAAAGGTTTAAATTATTCATATTTTGATAAAGTGAAAAAAGAAATACTTTGGTTGAGACTGTGTGTGTCTGATGACATTTTTACCTAATTGTTTTGTTAACTAATATATATCTAAATACAGTATCTATGGATATTAACAGCATAAATACACACTAAATAACAGCATCGATAGTCTATTTGGTTCTAATAAGTAGAGGCAAATGATTATTGGTATTTCCTTAATAAATATGAAACCTTCATTTGTTAAACGGGAATCCCACTGGCTAAAAAGATGAGTTAATCAGGGGAAAATCAAATCAAAAAATTCCCCCTGAGTGTTTTCCACGCTTTCAGCAGTATTTGAAAATATGATTTCCATTCGCTGTGTCGAGTCAGAGAGAGAAAGAAAAGAGAGAAGACGTGAGAGAAAATGAGCTAAGCAGAAAGAAATCTATGAATTGTGCAGCTGAACAGACACTTGTAGGCTGAAATCGTCGTTTTCTTGGTGCCGCTCTAATTTCCCTCGTATCAGCAAGCGCTGGTGGCATGGCTGAGGGCGGATTACAGCATGGGGAGAGCCTGTGCTGAGGAGCTCCAGGTGGCTGGAGTTAACTGTGCTGCCCTGGGCTATGTCACTGGCTGTGGGTTGGACCAGCATCCCTGTCCATGGCCCTCCCCTTCCTCTTCCCTATATCCTCCTTCTCCCTCAGCATGCCCAGCCATCCATCCTGCATTAATTGGGTTTGGTGCTGGAATCCCCCTCTCACGGCACACGCTCACGTCCAACCGCCAGCCGTAAAGACAAGCATGTTTAGCGCAACAATTATGATAATTGCTGCAGAGCACTCAGCTAAGGGAATAAGCAAATCTGATTAAGGGCCCTTCTGCATGATCAAATATTAATCTGATGTGTCTTCACTCTGACCTGGCTTGGAACATAAGAAGCTCTTATGGTCTTATGCATTAACAGATTTGCACGGGCTGAACTCATAGCAACTAATAATATTGGACGTGCAAGTCAGAGCACTGAAGAAATCTTCTGGGAGCAGAATCCACTTACAATAAAACTAAATAAAAATAGCAAGGGTAATAATCGGACTAAGCTTTATGACAACTCAATTACCTTTAAGTATTATTGGGAGTACACACCTACTACTCAAAATTCTGAGAACCACTTGTTGGACTGAACTGAATACAACAAGCAGCTTTAAATCCTTTATTAAGCTAAACTATATATATATATATTCAGCATGCAAGTGGCCACAGACAGAGCAACACACACACACACAGCCACTATATCATTAGATGAGAGTAAATATCCATGTGTGTTTTTTTTATTTTTTGAAAAGTTAATTCACAAATGCAAGTGCAGACACCCAGACAGCTTGACCAAAATATTTTTTGAAAAGAACATTTCATCCCTTTTTAATTAATTTCACAATGATAATTTAATACAGGCACAAAGTGAGATATTTTTCAGGAATGATCCATTTAAATAAACCCAGAGGGTAATTTTATAAAGAACACTAAAATGTTGTCAAGATGTACACCTTCATATTTTAAGAATTATAATATAGTTGGAGTTAATTGCAGGAAATTAAATTTACAAAATGTGATCACGGTATGAAGAAGAAATGAAAATGAAATTGCTGTTCCCTCAAGATGCTGCTTTTCAAACACGGTGGCTAAAAGCACCAGTAAAACTAACGCAACTTGAAACGGTTCTGCCAAAACACTGAATCACTATCATAAATTGTGTTTATATAGATTATATAAAGAATTGTGGGTTATTGTTGTTTTTTTCTTTTGCAAAATCCAGCACATCAATGAACATATCAGTGGTTCGGCGCTATCTGTGAAGTCCACTGGCCTCATCAGATTTAACTTCCCAGCCTACAGTCAAGACTGGAGAGCACGCAATAAACAAGATGGCTATGAACCAGACAGCAACTGGCAGTTTAAAGGAGATTAGAAAGATATTAAATCAACACAAATACCCTGTATTTAACAACACAAAACAGCTTGTAAGAATCATTGGATTATGAATCTGGATTACATCTCCAGCCCTCATGGCTGAGAGACTGTGTCTATGGGGGAGGGGTGGGGGGGGGACTCCAGATGACCTAATCTACTTACAAAGCATATTTAACTCACTATGATTTATACATAAGATAAGGCTTATTCCAAGGTCAAATCTTAATTCAAAACATATTGTTTACCCGGTTGCCCATTACTGCAACAGATGTCACTGCTACCCGCTGCTCGTCCCCAAATAAATACATTTCAGTATGAAAGTAAAGCAGTGGAGCTGTTCGATGCCGTGTGTGTTAATGGTGACGAATGTGCAGCTGAATAATGCAAACCACAGGACACACCGAAGAACACCAACATATACAATATAGTACAGTACACGCAGTACACTAGAGCAGTGACGGGCAACTTTGAGTACACAAAGTGAGGGTTGTAAAATTGAAACGTTAAACTTAACATAAACTGACCTGTGGGGGTTTCTACTCAGGTTCTGCTTAGATTCCTAATTAATTATGCAAACTTTATGACTAAGAAAAGTAAAGGCTCTCACGGTGGTTAATCAAATTTTATGCATGCACTCATAGCATTTCTGGAGGATTTCTGTGTGCTCGGCATGTTGAGGTCTTCACAGCGTTCGTGTTGTTTTCAAGTGTGTAAATATGTGAGAAGCACAAAACAGAAATTCAGTTTCATCCACTTCTTATTACTGAATTTCTAAAGTGATACACAGTAATCCACTGACGCCACGCATTTAATTTAGAGCATAGTTCTGTGAAACAAGTCTAAGACTGTTTGTGAGAATGATCCTTCCTGACTAATATGAGATTAACCCAGATGCTTCACACAGGAATAAAAACACGCTCACTGCTGGCTTGATGATAAATGCAGAAAAATGTAAAACACTGATAACAGTGCATGGCTATATACAGTTACTTAAAAAAAAAAAGTTTTGTACAATTGCTAACTATTTCGGGCTGGTGAGTGAGCCACCGATGACTGTATAAGGCCAATTTAGGAGTAATGCTAAAACTCAGAATCCAGGCATGTCGGTGCTGTGGTGGACGCCAGAGCAGTTTGAGCAAATTCACACATATACGAGATAATCATGTAAACAAACAGAATGATGCAGGTTAATACCTGGCAGAATACAATTTACTTATAAGCTAATGTGTTGGCAGAGCTGTAATACTGCTGGGATGTTACAGTGCTTTCATATAAAATTCACACAGACTGAACAAAACAAAAAAAAAATTAAGAAATTAAAGAAAAAAGAAAATTATAAGCACACACATTTTTAAAATAAAAAATACTGCAGCATTTCAGGTAATAGCTTAATAAAGGAAAATATGTTATATTTAATGACTGTTTGTCTGTTTCATTATTACACATGGAGGGAATATCGACTATAGATGATGAGTTGTACTATTTCTGTGTCTCTGCTGTGCAGCAGGACTTTGTGACTGCAGTGACAGGAACAGCTTGGTTTGCTCACCTACTACAACAGTGAGCAACAAACAGGCAGAGCAGCGACTGCAGCTGGACAAAACAATTCTTAAAACACATTTAAAACTTGTAGAATTATCTCAGAATGACACTTCTGGTGTGTAGAATTTACTTTTAAATTAATATATTTAACATGTACGCAGTTATATGCAGTTCAGTCATCACTCTACATCATAATTAGATCTGTTTAAGCACAGTGACAAAATGTGTGCTTTACTCTCTGTGGAAAGAGTATGACAATATTCAAATGTTTATTCGGTCTTAATAAGCAATGGTTTGAGTGTGATAGCATCAAGCACAGAGTTGTTTTGAAAAAGAAAGGAGGAACAACTACTTCATTTCCCACTACACTGTTCTTTACGTCTGACTGTCATATCTTAAATTTATGCATGTAGAAATATCACAGTTTAGTCAATATAAGTCAGTACAATTTTGGTTTTCTAGTGTTTTGTCTTGTTTTGATGATGAACACTTAAATTGTGACAAAAAAATAAATAAAAAAACAGTAGTGAGCTCATATTCAGCTGGCTAATACACTGAAAATCATTCTTTCCCTATAAGTAGAGCTAGCCCTTCGACAGTCAGCCTGCGGTCCATCCACAGCCCAATCTAAACACTGAAATGGAAAGGAAGATTGAGTATTTTCATGGCAACGCTGTATTGCACCCTGACGCCATGGACTGACCGGGGCTGAAGTGACCACAGCTCCTCAGCCTGCGTCGGAGAAGGAATCGGTAATCCTTGCCGGACGCTCTAGGAAGAGTGACAGATCTGTGGCGGGGTGGACTTTCTTAACCACGTGTGAGCATACGTGAACAGAAGACTGCTTCTCTGCTGTCTATGCAGGTCTCTTGTTGTGTCCTGATACACAATTGGATTATAGCAGTACCCCTCTAATTCTGAACAGCTCCCAAAGATTTAATATGCTGCTGGAATTTGATATGGGCCTTAATTTAGAGCCTCATGACATGAAACTTGTGACCTCCTGGTGAAACCGTCATTAACTCTTTGAGAGCATATTAATGTTTTTGGATTTGTAAAAGTTATATTTGTTGTAGTTTTAAATTACGACTAATAAATATTAGTGTTTAAAAAAACAACAAAAAACAAACAAATTACTTGAGTTTGTTATATTGCAAAGTAAACGAAACAGTCGTTAAAAAAAAAAGATTTAGGGGTTGAAATACTCATTAATATTTATCGTCTTTGGGTGACACACTGGTTTTTAGTGGTGTGTCAATATGGCTGCAAACCAACAGCAAGAACATCACGAAAATATTTAAATGTGATTTTAACAGGCGTCTGATTTGAAATGCATGGTTTTATAATGTGAAGGTTTTATTCAAACATGTTTTTCATCCCATATATTAAGCAAAAGGATCATTTTAATGTGAAATTACCTATGATTGCCTGTTAAATAACTTCACCGCAATATTTAACTCATTAAAAAAATTGTAAATGAATCAGAAAATATGCCTTTATAAAACCCTGTGATGGTGCTGGCTAACTGTGTGTATCATGTGTATGCTCACAATAATGTGTTCTTTATTTCTTCCCATGCATTCATTGCTGCCACATGTGATTTTCCTCATAGCACTGTAACTTTTAGGACAGAACAAATACAACTTGAGGGTAAACCTTTGACTCATTTAAAAAAACAAAACAAAACATGGCATTAAGAGTGAAATAAAATATAAATTACATTGGCTATTTCCAACCAGGAAATTATTCTTAACATCACTTTTGTTCATGTTTAAATCTGTAAACAGTGGAGTTGTGCTGCTACAAGTGGCTGAGGTTTATTTCCACTTTGGTGCACATGGAGCCCGGGCAGGTGCACACAGCCCACCGTGGGGTATCAGGTATCCCCTTGGCCTAGGCCTCTCCCATTTGTCATGGTGAATGAGTGGTCTGCCTGACTGCACTTTCTCATTCCATTTCCTCCCAGGCTGCGCTGAGGCCCTACCACCCACTGTACGCTGTCATTTCTTTAACCCCTTTTCCATTCACATGAAGTGTGGGCAATAATGCTCTCTCACATTCCTCCTTTCAATAGCTTACACGCCACAGTCCCCCACCTCCACGCCCTCCTCGAACTCGCTGCACACACACACACACACACACACACGTACATACACACCTCTCGTCTCCTGGTCAGCCTACACCTCCCCTAATGGTGTGAAAAGCAAATGTTATCCGTTTGACAAGTCACAGGTGTTTTACAAAAACAGTGACTGAGTAATAATAATAATAACAATAATAATAAATAATTGAAAGCATGCCTAAGTTTTTAAAAAAAGGAGATAAATAATTAAAATACTTATTGAAATATAATCAGCTGTGATATCAACATAACCTTTTCTTCTACGAAAAACAACAAGGCCCTGGCATATGCTCATAAGCTTAATGATTAACCTCTTTACAAGAACTCCAGCATGTGCTCTCCTCACCCTCTCCTCTCAGTCCACTTATAGAGAAAGATGTTCGTGCTGCTCTTACTTACGTCCATAATGCCTCACACCATCCATACCAGCTGTGATATTTGGCCCAGCCATCTTACCCATCAGTAAAAAAACCCCAACACTGAGCCCACCGGCACCCTCTCTGCAACTGTAAGAGGCAACTGGAATGGAAAACATTGTCTGTTCCTACTCAACGAGGGGAAAAAAAAAAAGAAAAAAAAAAAAGCTAGAGCGCAAGTAAGGGTAATTGCAGAACACCCTGAGCTCATCCTATAAAGAAACTTTGCTTCTTTCCCTTTTTTTTTTCCTACAAAAAGAAAACCAGGAAATCTCCACTTATTTCAACAAACATTTGCCTCAACTCAGGAACTAAGCCGGACTTTTTTTTTTTTTGTCTCCCCCCTCCTCCTCTTTTAAAAGTGTGCTGCATGTCTGCGGATGACCGGGAGAGCTTGTGTTGTCTGGCTTCACCGTAGACTCAGTGTGAAGAGATTGCAGCACCATCTGCTGGCAAAAAGAGAGTCCAAGAAAATAAGAGAGGCGAGCAGGATAAAGGTGTTTATAAGAAACTGGCAGAAAGATGAGTCCAGAGTTAGTGTGTCGGTTCCACTGGGTCACTCATTCTGTCAGTGTTCATGTTACTGTCTGGTGCTTAAGATAAAAACAGAGATACGTCTGAAAAAGGAAGAACCCAAACAGGGGGAACAAGCGCCGTATGTCAGCGCCGTAATTCAACTTTAAATTACAAATTGCGAACTCGCCGAGGTAAAAGTTCACGGTGGCCTCTTCCCCACATCACATTCATAACTCTGACTACGAGACATATAAACAACCTTTTTCGTTCTTGCACTCATTTCCTTCCGTGGATCCCTCGGACAACTAATAACGAGTTAATCAGCCTGATTGCACATTCATCACTGTGATCTGTTTCTTTCTCTCTCTCTCTCTCTCTTTTTTTTTTTTTCAGCTGACGAGGGGAGCCGTGTTTTACTTGGGAAATGAAATATTTAGTGACCTGCTCCTTTTGCCCTTACACTGGAGACAGAGGCCCTACAGCTGAGTAAACAGCAGGGCTGTATAGTGGACAGGTAACAGCTAGTGCCCGCTCGCCTCAGCACTGACCAGTAAAACCGCTGCTGCCCCGGACACTGACTTCATGGTTCAAAATGGAAACAGGCTTTTGTTTTGTTTTTTATTTTTCTCTCAAACATCACTGAAAATTCACTTATTTTTGAATTCAGCATTGCAAAATGTAATTAAATGTCAGGTTGGAGAAGCGATGCTTGACATTTGTTGAGTTTTGAGCTTCAGAGGCAGGACTACTTGCATGAACGAGACATAAATTGTTCATCAATAAGTTATTTTGGGCCTTTAAGCTGGTCTCATCTATGACTTTTATTGAAGCTTCAGCCCTTAAGGGTTCTTACCAATAGATTTTATGAAGTACAGCAGAATGTTTAGCCCTTTAAGTCCGTCTGTTATACTCCTGATGTGGTCAGTAATCATAGAAATTTGTACTAAGTTCACTAAGAGACACACTGAACACTGAAAATATTCAACTGTATCCTCCTTCAGCAAACCCACAACACAGGCAGAGAACTTAAAGGAGAATTTAGGCCTTTCCTTTGGGTCTTTTCAGCTAACTTCAAAGACTTGATATAAAAAGAGTGACTAGATTGGGAGATACTAACATTGAAAAGAATCAGTATATTTGAGAGAAAAGAGGGAGAATTATGCAAATGTATTATTCAAAGCAAGGGAGATCTCTAAATGTATTTTTCCCTGCAGTAGTGTCCAAGCAGAGATTTGTGATGATGTGTTGTTTAGGCAATGTTTGGATCACTGACTCACTGCACAGACAGAATTTATGAGACAGTAAATACATCAAAGAAACCAGAAGCACTGACGCATGTTAATCCTGAGGTGGCTCAATTCGAACATGTAGTGCTTCTGCGTTACACCGTCGCACAATCGAGACGGCACAATTGTGTGTTTTGAGGAACAAAGCTTCAGTATTTATCACAATCGGTACAGATAACACCTCAAAGCATTTTCAGGATAAAGATGGCAGTGCACGACTAAAGACAGCTGTGAATGTGGAATGAGATAACACATTTGGCCATATGTTCGAAGTCCCTGTTTTTCTAAACATAACCAATGTACGAAATCGGTTGTGAGGTATACCTGAGGGCACCGTGTATAACGTGAAGGTGTTAAATGTGGCATTTTGATCATCAGAGGTCCTGTTTACAAGCACTTCTTCTGGGCGCTCTTAATTGACACTTCCAGAAATAACCAAACGCGCACAACTAAATTAAAAGCACCAAAAATAAAATTCATTATGAGTACCATCTTAAGCATCTGTGTACAATAAGGAACAGAGGATTGATGAAGACAGATCGGTCGTGCCTGATCAAGGTCTATTGAATTCTTACCTCTCAGCCATCCTCAAATGACCAGTCAGCACTAATGCATCCATATTGTGTCTATAAGTGTGAATTGATTTATATTGCTGCAAAGCATCCCCAAGACATTGAAAAAGCACCATTGGAACCCAATACCAATTATATATGTTTGTTTCTGAGGAAATGGCCACTCAGTACATTGGATCAATGTGAACATCAAAGGTCAGAGCAATACATTTCTGCTGAAAAGTTAGTGTGCCATCAAGCAGCTCGTCTGCCAGCCACCAACATTTTCCTGACTGCAAGTGAGGTGCAATAAAGACGGGCAGGTAGATTTACATAGGTGATGTTTTCTAACGTGCACTGCACTCATTTCCCAGTTTTCAAATTAGAGCACTAGCGTAGTAAGTCTGCTAAAGCCTACACCCATACAGTAATATGCTGGTGTACACAGATATTATTAGAGTAACTGGAAGTAAAGCAGGCCATGACTGAGCCTGGCCTGAATGGGAGGCTTTGATAATGAGGCGATAATCATGGCCAGTGTCAGTAGTCATGCCCACAGACCTCTAAACTGAGAGTACTGTAATCCTCCCCCGTAGGAGCAGAGCCTATCGATATTCATATGCAAATCTAATTAAAGACCATATTAATTACCTAGGCCTGAATGCTCCTGCTGAAACTAACACCTGGCAAGCCTGCACAGAGGATATCCTTATGCAAGCATGCCTTATAGATTGTTTTTTCCCCTTTTACTGCCCACGTCTCTGAGGACCTTTTGAATCCATATTAATTTCCTCTCTGGCAGTTATGTGGGCAGGGTATGAACTGTGCTATTTCACTTTTAATCTGTCAGTAATTTAGTAATGTGTAAACTAATTATGCGGCAATATTAATGTAATTGGTTCTGGGAGCTGTTCAAAAAAATCAATGTGTTTGCAGAGAATGCAGTAAATTGCATTGGGTTATTATAATCATGTGTCAAGAGCTGATTATGTTATGAAACTAAAAAGTAGATGTCAGCCACAGGTCAATACAAGCGAGCTCCATAAAATCTACGCCTGTCCGTTCATTAACGTGAAAGCAGTCAGTGAGCAGCATCGCCGCTTCCTCTCCTACTCCCATACATGACTTTCAACTTCCTATACATATAATAGGGAGTGTTGACGTATATTAAATAGAGTGTAATACAATAAAGTGGTTTCTTTACGTCAGACAAAACAAACATACAGGCTGGTTTACAGACTAACTGCAGGATAATCTCATCTTGAAAATTATTCTTATCATCCGCAAATATCAAAACAAACCACTGTTGGTGATATTTTAAATTAAAATCTGAAATTTTAGTCTGTTTGCATAACAACACATTTTCTATGACTCACTAATTGCAGAAGTCAAACTGATACGACACAGATTAAAGAGAAAATCCTGCAAATCTGAAAAAATGCTGAACACACACACAAAAGAAAAAAAAAACATCAGTGCATCTCCATGAGAAAGCACAGACTGATCATTTTCTTATTATTCTAATTTTGTCTGATGTTTGTATCCACAGTGAACTCACTCGGAGTGAAAAAGTTAAGACAAAGAATTACTCTGGACTGCCAAATTCACCGGGTCATAAAGTCCCAGATGATACGCAGGTTGCCCGTAATAGAAAAAAGGCTAAGATAATTAGGAAATCAGTTCCTATAAACAGAAAAAACACAACAGTTTAAAAGTTTACACAAATGGAAATGGATTACCATTTCCA
The DNA here is from genome assembly GCF_000690725.1 of Stegastes partitus. NCBI lineage: Eukaryota > Metazoa > Chordata > Actinopteri > Pomacentridae > Stegastes > Stegastes partitus. The sequence continues at coordinate 167,953 of NW_007578024.1, forward strand.
TTCGCGATAAACACGATACTTTGTAGTTTGACGAGACTGGCACAGAATACTGCGAGACTGAATGATGTCTTAACGCAGCACTGAGTGAGCCGACTGACTCTGGTAGCAATTACAGCTGTCAAGGGTTATGATTGATAGCCTTTGTTTACAGTGTTTAAAAGGGGAGACAGATTTCAAAACATCATTCTGGGCTACACATAAATAATTGGGTTTAACTTGAATGCTAATCCAGAGTAAAGACTTTCGCAGTTGCCCCAAAAGGTTCAATAATCAAACAGCAATAACATTTCCCATCTTTACCATGAAATTATGTCCGTTTTATATACCCGCTCATACATCTTAACTTGACAGGTTTCAGCCAACTGTGACGATTACTGGAGGCAAGTGCAGGAGTGGTTTGGACTTTCCTCTTGTGAAAATGATTAAAATACAACATCTTGAAAACAAAGCGTATGCATTTTTAAGTGCACGCAATACGTAATCTGAGGAAAGCGCAAATTCTAAACTGTTAAATGTTTCTAAATAGAGACACGGGAGGAAAATTTCAGTTACCATGAAAGCAAAATCTGTGCAAATCTACTTTGCTTCAGATTTAGTTTCACACGCCAGATATGCTACTTTGAGAAATGCCTGGGAGCAACATATTTCCTTGGCTTTTCCCTGTATGAAAACAAACCAAGTGTTTGTAAAATGTCCGCCTCCCTGTCTGATACATCTCAGGCGTGTTTGGCCGACACTGGAGTCAATGAGTCGATTGAAGCTTGTGTTCCACAGTGAAGGCATTTAGATGAGACTCAGACCCAACAAGGAGCACATCTCTCTGTGACTGGATTTATGCTGTTCTGTTGCTGGCAAAAAGCGTCGAGATGCCCCCATTCAGGGTTCTGTGAGGTGACAAGCCACAGTTTTTTAAGTTTTCTCATTTTTTTGTTTTACAATTTATGGAACTTTTTAACAATTATATCTAAAAGTGGTCTTCTTTAGGAAATGGAATGAGAAAAACACAACACGCACTCTGTGTAGCTTGAGAAACAGACTTTGGTATACAGACAGTGTGCTTGTCCTCCCTGGGAAAAAGCAACACCTGTTTTTCTGAACCAAGCAGCATTAGTGACTTTTTTTCCTGACAGGATCCCCAGTGCTTCTCATAGGTCCTGAGTGGCTTGGCTGCGGGTTAGCCAGGACTACTGAAACATCCTTTCACTCCCAAATCACACTAAACCTCTCTCCTGTTTAACAAATTGCCTGAACCACAGAATTCCTTGTCTGGGGAAGGCTTGATCAAGCTTTGAAGTCTGCAGGTCAGTGTAAGGCCAGCATTTGAAGTCACTGCTGAGGTTGGACTGAGCTGATTTTCTCTGATAAAGGCACAAGAATACACCACACAGGCAAACTACACTTTCCGTTATCATTGGTTCACTTTGTTTAACATAGTGTTGCCTAAATTCATCAACATCGTAGAAATTTAATGTTTTAAAGTCAGTAAGAGTGAAAAGGCCACAAGACATTTTTCCATACAATTTCCAGGCAAATTTGAAGTGAGCTTTTGTTGTAAAAAAAATTTGAGAAGGCTGTCGGCTATGTAATGTAGTCAGAAGCTAGTGCTATAGACTATGTTACAGATGGCTGGAATAAACAAAACTAGTTGTTTACCAGGACCTTCAGGAATTGTTTTCAATCAGGCAAACTGTAATTATTGATGTATGTCAGCTGGTATCAGACGTGTGAAGAAAAGACAACGAAAGAAGCAGAAACAGCTGATGGGAGTTAAATCTTTGCTATGTCAGACATCATCCAAAAAGTTGTTTCTACTTCCAAATATGCTCATTAACTGTTATGAAAAATTTGAAAACCACCTAAAATGAGCGTGAAAACATTATTGGGGAACTGGGTAATTTTCTTTCTCAAATTTTGCCATTTCTGGTAATGTTTTGTCATGCAATACTTGCAGTGGAAACACAACTAACGATAAGGCAGATTTTTAAATCCTTTGTGTGAACCTCAGTGACAGTAAAGGTGGTGTGGTTACTCCAGAAACCCTGAGAGCAGTTTAACTGTAAAACCGAAACAGGCACAAGAATGAGGGAGCTATTAAATTATATTTCTAGATGTCTTTTTCTTTAAACTATGAGACAACACACATCAGTTAATTCAAATGCCAAAAACCAAGCAAATGCTGAGCAGCAGGATGTCACATCAGCGACAAAGTCTAATGAAATGCCTTTCAGTGAGATGCTTAACCCTGTCTGCCCTATGCTATCTGGCTGTTATTGTTTCAGGTCAGTGATTAAAAAAGTATGACATAACATACTAAAAGTTTCTACTAGATAAATACTTGTACAACGTTAGAAAATTAACCAAACTGAATGTGGATTACAGATGTCGCCCACACACAAGGGAAGTGTTTTCTATCTCACAATGACAAATGTGCTGTAGCCACCCAAATAACAGTCACAAGGCAAGGGTTGTCTAAGCCACTTACTCTCTCAGTGGTTGCTGGGCATGAAGTCCCTGGGTGAATGATTCGCTTATGGCAGAGCTGGTCAAGCAGGGAACGATTCGTGAGAGCTAAGGTTGCAGGCAGATGATGAGGCTAATTAGTCTTGCTTTGCACTCTACTCGCTAATTATTTGCTTCTGTAATTATCCCCTTAATACCACCCCACCCTCCTGAACCGATGTTGCCCATCTCGATATCCTGCATGTAGCTAAAGCTACAGACCACAGACGTGTAACGAGGTTACAAAAATGGAATCAAGTAGGTTTATCTGTGACAGCCATCTTAGAAATAGTGAATTATCTCTTTGCACTACTCTGACCCTGCACCCTCCTGCAACCACTGGCTACGATAAAGTGCTTAAAACGCTCTTTTTCGCACAACATCCCTTACAGCAGGAAATCGCACAGAGAAGTGGAAGGATGGGAATCATTAAGTGGCTCATTAATTCTACATAATCAGTCTTTCAGACACTTTTCTGACACTTCCTCTGTGTGCTTCATACTGTTAACAAGCCAGCTTGCATGAGCTTGGCAAAGACTGCAGCAGCTTCAGATGGTGGTTGGTACTCAACATGGGAGACGCGAGACAGCGATAGGCAGTCCAGAGGCAGAAGATAAAGAAGCAGGAGTAGTTGGAGAAGGCAGGCTGCAGACCCCAGGGCTCAAACAGAGCTAGATTTACCCTTATGTGCTAGTCTGTAGGAGCCATGGTCATTGATCGAGGCTGGAGAGCCATGGAAGCCGCCATTTAGGCTGCAGCAATACAACTTTGATGGTATTGATTGATGAGACTGGTCCTGTTAATATTATTTATGGTGGGGGGGTACACAGCTCTCTGGCAGAGTAAGCCCCCCCTCATAATAAGTGGTAATTGATGGCTTGGGAGGCCAAAGCTCCCTCACCCTGCCTTCCCCCTATTCACTGACCCCAGTCCTGTGAAAGTCAGACGGATTGCCTCTAACACAGTTATGATTGATATTATCAGATTACATAACCCGCTACAGAAGCCTTGTGGGCCCACTCAAGTGGGCACATTGATTTTTGATTAGGACGCCACTCAACACATCTTGGAAGGAGCCGGGAAAATATATCCTGCAGATCCGGCTGCTGTTCTAGATTCCTAAAGGGATGTTTCACATTGTACTAGTGGGTCCTGACTCACAGCTGATAGAGAATATTCAGCTATGGGCAACACAGTTATGAAGGTATTCTGACTGAAATGTGCAAAAGGGAATTGTTTTATTTAAACTCTTGTATATATACCTGAGCAGCTACAAAATAGGGGGTTAGTGGACCAGACAGCAGAGCAGAGATCACTGTGATAGACAGTTGTATTATGTTATTTTGATTGTATGTCAATTACCTTATTGTAATTAAACTCACACTGGATTTGACCTTGTAATTAAAATGTTGTTTTGTGCAGAGAGATCATGGGGCACAGATCAACACTTCTAAAAAAAAAACACTGACTGGACATTTTCATGTATAATGTTGAATGTTTGCATGAGAACAAACGTACATATTCACATCCCATTGGCTTACGTGACCAGTTTGTGTGACCACTATTTGAAACAGCAGTTCATAAAAAATAAAAAAACAGCTTTTCTTCTTTGGATAATAACCAATATAGAATTGCAGTTAAGCATCCTTAGTCTAACAATATACTTGAGGATATAGAACAGAGGTGGCTTTCTGAAAGTACCTGTGCAGTAAATGGCTTAACTGTTGCGTGACCATGTTTGGAGTTCTACCCCCAAAAGATTTGCTCAATTACTGCAGACAGATGGACGACATCCAGCAGATCTCAATGGCTTTCTGTGAGTGAGATGCAATTTTCATTTGCAGCTCGCGGGGAGATGAAATCAAAATTTGTATAGAAAACATATTAGTGTTTCCCTCGGGGTTCGTCACAGTTTGCGCTTGCACACGGGCCTAAGGTGATGGTCAAGAGAGGGGCATATGTGTACCTGAGAATGTGTGATGAAGGCTGTGATTAATGTCTCCTCATGACTTTTTTGACACCTCTGGCGTAATGGCTCCTTATTTTAGAAATGGCCAATTATCATTTCATTTCACTTAAGAATTTTGTCGTTGCCATTTTTTCCTTACTGGCAGGGGTCACATTCAGCTTGCATGAGAGCTGCCTGCTATGTGCAATCATTAATTTTCAGTCTGATGGCAATTGAATGCAGACAGCAAAGAAATATCAGTGAGGCAGCTGTGTGAAGTGACCTCTGGCTGACCAGAAGGAGAAGGAACAAGGCAGGAGTTATGTAGCTGGGAAATACATCTTAACGCCGAGGCCGAGGTGCGCCACTGTATGAACAGCACTGCTTATTCAAAACCACAATATTTCCAGATTCTACAAGGGTGACGTGAAATGAAAATAACACAACGCTAAAGAAAACCAGCTGAGTTATTTTAGCGAAATGGGTGACCTTGTTTGTGAACACTCTTTTACCTTATAACTCAATACAAATCAATATGTTCAGCAAAAGAAAGCAACAAGATGTGATAGAACCTCAACATGTATTAAATATGCTGGACTTCTGTTGGGGTTTTAAACTGTTTGGAAAAATCCTTAATTTCCTTACGCTATGACAGAGAATATTTAATATGTTAGCTTTACTTTATTTATATTTTCATCCGTACAGATGACTGCTATAATATAAACAGGGTACTGACGGAGCCTGCCTCCATTTTATTCACTGGCAGAACGGATGAGAACTCCTGCCTGCACTGTTTTGGACTGGGTCAATAAATTACAAGATGAATTAGAACAGACTTATAAATATGATAATAATAAATTGTTCCCTCTGTGCACTTCCTCATTGTTTTATTGCATGTGTGGGCAATCTTCCAGATAGAGCTGAATTGATTTGTTTAATGATCTTCAGTCCCTCCAACGCTTTTCCCTCATTCTCTAACAGCCTGCCTCTAACCCCTCAGCAGAAATGCCCTAACCCCCTGCCTCTTTATCCCACCCTCACCCTCATCAGCACAGAGTAGAGCTGTGAATATGAACATTATGAGCTTTGGGTTCAAAACTTAATGGTTCACAAATCAGCCACTATGGATTTTCTGCTACTCCAATCAATAGCTGCTGGAAGGGGGTCATGATTTCCAGCTTTCAGATATACTCCTGCTTCTAATTCATATCAGTGAGTTAAAACTGGCACCGGTGAGTTGGAATAATTGGATGTCATCGGAAAAAGAAAAAGATTTTTAAAGAGGGCAGTGTTGTGAAGTTCTAACTTCTACACTTTAATACCCTTTCAGTGTGAAATATGGCAATGCACTTTGTGCCTCTTACTAGATGTATTTCTACCACTGCAAATTTACAGTCGTTTATTTTATTTCAGATTTTTTTCTTTTGTAGGTGCTTTCTACTCATCTCCAACACATTTAGAGTAATAATCATCAGGGTGTGTTCATCATCAGTATGTCACAGAACGCTATATATAGTCATATATATATATTGCAATTCACTAGTCAAATATCCTTTTTAACATACAGCACTTTTAGAGATAAAGAAACCAGAGAGTTCTGGAACAGTAGCATCATTTTACACACACTAGTTGCCAATTCCATGTGAATTATGCCGCCACCTCAGTTTGCCTAGTTTGTAGCAGAACCAACAAGTATTGTGTATTGTCTTTGCCTTAATGTTTTTAGGGAATTCATCATAACATTCAGTACAGTGAACATATTATATCAACTGATTTAAAAATCCACCCTAAATCAGTCATTGTGGAATTAGGTCAGATATTGTAAGAATAGTTTTTAAGACGTAAGGTTTAATCTACTTAATGTGACCAAAAATACTGAACTCCTGTTTTCAGGTGTAACACACAAGTTATATACTGTATTTAATATATATATATACATATATATAAAATCTGCCTACTGCAACAAATTATTTAAACTGTTACAACAACTTTCTGAATTAAAGCAACACTGTCTATTATTACAAATGGTACAACTTGTAAAACTGCAAGTGCCGAGACTACAATACATACGAATTTAGAAACATCACCAGTACAACTAATGACAAAGCTCAACTGTCTGCATATCAGTTCCTGCCAAAGGTGTGTAAATATGACCAAACTGTTCCCAGCATGACTTGGAGTCCTCGTCCATACAAGAGACCTCGCCACGATGGCCAAACAGCAAAGAGAAACACAGGGCCGTTCACTGCAGGACGGCCTCACATGATTAATGACCTCCAATTAGGGCCTGGATGGCAGATTTCATGGGCTCCTACTGCCCACACCGCCCCCCAACCAATGGTAATCTCTCTCAGGCATGCCTCAGCAGCTCAGCTCCCTTACATCAACAACATCCCAAACTAGGACAAGACGCTCCGCTGTCCACATCGGTGAGGGCCCAGCGTTACTCTCCACTCCGGATGATATCATTTAGTTTCATTGGGTTACTAAGCTAAGCTTAGTCACATTCAGGATGTTTGGAGTGGTGTGTTAGATCTTTTAGGGGACGAGTGGTGTGTGTCAGAAAAACATGTTCTGGTCTTTTAAAATTTGCTGTGCACCTTATAGTTTTACATCAAGGTGCCGAGCTTGTCTAGGACTGCTGATAGTCCTGTATAACCTGGTAGCACGAGGGCCAGAGAGGTTTCATATGAAGACTTCAAGAACTAGGAATGCTCATCTTGGGCTGTTTGCAATTCGCCTGTCACAAACTTCCACCTCAGATCTTCCATTAAATGCTGGGGGGTAGGACCAGCAATGTAAATCTCACCTGAAATACACAGTAAGGCAGTTCATACACTGAGGGCATTTGAGGCAGCCCAGCTAGAATAACGTAAGAGGAAAGAATAGAACCTGCTTCAAAACCCCAAAATCAAAATGTCTTCTTGATAAGGTAGAATTATTATAATCTGGGACTCTATTTTGAATTAATTGTAACACCTTTCTGTGGGAATTTGATAATATAGATTTTTGTTTTTAGTAGCAACACTTCCAGAAGCCAATACAGTATAAACCTAAAGTATAGCACAAAGTGTATCTGAAGAACTGGCATGAGAAAACAGTGTTCCTGTTCTTTCTACTCCAGGAAAATTTGTTATTTAATGTCCTTTCCCAGAACAATGTTACTGAGATTTTAACCACTTGTTATAGTTTTGTTTTTTAGTTCATGTAGTTAATATTGAATTATATATTTTGTTCAAGCCAAAGGTCTGATTCATACGGTAATGTATGGATGTACAATAAAGGGCAGTGCCTGAAAATATTTCCCTTATTTCGATTACAGAAAGTCCACATATCAGTGTGTCTTAATGAGTATTGTTGTGGTCCACAAGGTAGTTCCACATGCTGCCTGCTGGAATCAGCACAAGCCTGGAAGAACCACTTCTGTTCATGGACTTTTGACTCTGACTTAGCCCGCCAAAACCACTCAGTTATTAAGGCTTGGAAAAGGCTTCAATGGGTAGAGGGGGGGAAAGGAAAAAAAAATCTGAAAACAATTAAACACAAACCACGTTTGTACTTGGAAAGGGGTGGTTGTTGTATTCCACTCCCAGACAACCTATGGGATGCCACGGAAGTGCCATTAAAAAGAGAAAGGATGCGTGAACAGCTGTTTTCTGTGACGGCTCACACTGCTTACCATGATTTCCTTCTGTAGCACTGGGTCAGGATTACCACAACCCCCCCGGCAGCCTGCTAAACTTTCTTCACATGGTGCACATATGACAGGGTGGTGCTTCAGTGCAACATACAGTAGTGTGCGAAAGTTTTAGGTACTTTAGGTGTTTAGATTCTTGTAAATCATCCCGCACTATTAAGGAGGCATCTGATTGGTTCTAAATTCATTCACAGAAGAATTGTAGGGGGAAAAAACTAGCCTGCCAAGTACCATAAATACTGTGCACCTTTTGATTCTGTTTTATTTCTTTCATGTAATGTTTGTTTATATAGGGACAAATATGCAGTATGAAGCAATGCCACACACCACATCGTTTATAGCCTCTGCTAATTTGCAATGACCATTCCTAGACAGCAAAGGGTGGTCACAACAAATACAGATTTTATTTATTTTGTCCTTTTTACTCTACTTTGTAATTTGAAGTTACCAGACAAATATAAACTATTAACAGCATCTGAACTTTACATTTAGTCACCAAAACATTTGCACAATTCTGTCCGTTGATGTCTGTAAGACAGAAAGACACTGAAATGGGCAAGGAGAAATAAGCCGTTATGTCTCCTTCTACATGTATGTGCGACTGTAAATATGGGTGTTGAGGTTGGAGCAAATGGGTAAGTGTGTGTGCAGGTGTGTATGTTATTGAAGGAGGTGCCTTCAAATTCCACATATCGACCTGCTCTTTTACATGAACAGACAGCCAGAGTGGAAAGAGAAAGACGGGGAGTGAGAAGCAGAAAAATGAGCGGCCATGCAAGAGCCAAAAGAGGCAGTGAGAGAAAGAGAAAGAGAGAGCGAGCGAGTGCTGGAGGAATGTGATTAAGTCTGTTTATGGAGTCCTATCACTGCCACACAAGAGCAGGACCACCTGCAGTCTGGAAGTCATTACGCCAGGGTCACGGGATATCCTACATGTAAACTCTGAGTCACTTCACCTCAAATTGGGTGTAAAGATCCCATTTCCTCCCATCGACAAACTGAACCACCTGCAGGGTGATAGGATATGATGTCGTTGGGGTCTACGGCCTGCTCTGCTATTCTATCATTCTGCTAACATTAGAGGGGGAAGGTGAGTGCTTCTGACAGGCTGGAGTTTGGTCACAGAGAGTCAAATTATGCCTTTGGCCACGCAACATATACACCAAACAATTGTTAGATGGCAGTGTTTTGTGTTTTCTCTCAAACCTGGCAGAATATCAGTCTAAGGAAATTGAAAGTTTGTTCATGGCTGGTGTTAAAGTAGCTGATTTAGGTATTTTCTCACAATCACAATATAATTACAATTTATTTTACTTTTGTTTTCAAACATCATTTGCTCTCAAAGTGCAATATTCTTTCAAAGTTGAATGTCCTTCCTACAGATTGTAGACACTTATGATTCACTCACACAACAACATGCTTTCTGAGATTTACATCCAAAACAATTAGAGACTTTCAAAAAGCAAACAGCAAGTACTCTGTGAGTTTAGATTGGAAAAGAACAGCTCGGCTTCTAAGCAAAGGTTCACGAGGATTCTGTTATTGTCTTAAGATGTCAGGGTTTCAGTTTGATTTTTAAAAAAAACAAAAAACAAAAAACATGAACGTTTCTGTCTTTACAGATTAAAAGTTCATAATGGATTTTTTCAGTCGTAATTTTTCTGATTGTACTGTGAACAAAACCACATTTCTAATTCCTGAAGAATTTAACCAACTAAATAATGAGCTATGGGTTGATTTAGAACTGAGAAACACGTATTTGATGATTTACTGTTTTCACCAAACAAATCAAACTGTGTCTACATTCAGGTGCCATACTTTTCTAAATCAAGGGTAAGGCTGTATCTGTGCTGAACAAAGGTATGGAGTAGCACATTTTTGTAAAATAAATCTGTGGCACAGCTGCGGTTAAAAATGCATGGAGACTGGTACGTAGCAAAAGACAGAATTAATTATTTCACATTCAATATTAACATAGAGGTATTACAGTTGTAATTGCTCAATTACACCTGTCAGCTACATTTATATTTAAGTTGTACAATGAATTCATCTTTTGGGGATCAACATGGACCTTTGTGTCCAAGCGACAATTAACTAAAGGCCTGACAATAAGCAAAAGAACACTAAAGGGAAACACAGTCTCATATTTGTTGTGTACACTTTTCACCCATCCTGTGACTTGAAGGCAGATGAGCTAGCGGGTGTGTTGAGTTAGATTGATGCATCCCCTCTCGCTGACAGTTCTGAATCATGGCTCTAACCACACACACCAGCAGCAGCTCTGGAATGTCTGATAAAATGATATTAATTCTACACATTAATGAGATTAATGAATCAGAGCAACTCAAAGCAGAGAAACCAGCTTTTCCTTTTTGTCTGGCCCTGAAATAATAACACAAAGGTAATTATAGTGCATCCATCAATCTGCTGCCGGACAGTCTAATTATCTGGGCATTTCTGAAGTGCTCTCACTTCTTTGCACCCATTTGTATTGTGTGATATGTTATTTTTTCATTAATGGAGAGCTCATCTGCGCCTCCTCCTGCATGTTACAGTGGCTGCCTGTCAGCAGCTGAGGGAGCTATGATTGAGAGCTCAGGGCCTGGAGATTGAGAGATCCAAAATTTCCGTGATGGATGAAGATGTCATACTGCTAAGAGGTACACATCATCGACTCATCGTGCATCTTGACAAAGCACTCTTATCCTCCAAAGGGAATAATGAGGATGCTGACAGCACATCCCCTATAATCAATGGCTTTCAAATGAATAATCAGCTCCACTAATTGAACAAAGAATTTCTTCTTGGAATAAGTCTCTCAGTAAAAACTACGATGGCTGAGTCCTGAGTTTGTCTTCTACTGAAATTACATTATTTGTCTGCAAATATACAACTAACAACAGCTAATTCAGGACTCCACACTTAAGTTTCACAGTGATGCCTCTAACATGGAAACACCAGAGCATGATTTGGTAGCACTGGTTGAGAAGAAAGACTGTAAAATATCAAAGACCTTTATCATTGTATACGAGTATATATATGACAACATTAAGATCTGCAATTATATGAGAGACAGAAGTGCAACACTGTTCAACGTGGAGCACGTGAACAGACAGGGAACACAAATGCATAACAACCATTTATCAGGAGCCCATTTTTCTCCCGGAGAGGAATTTCTCATTTGAATGTAATAAAAGGCCTCTCCACTTTATAGATGTGATATGCTGAATTTGGCGCACGGCTCAGCTTTCTCACTTGGCAGTAGCACTCTTTTGACGACACAAAAAAAATAAAATAAATTCTGAGTCGAGGAGCTGCTTTTCAGGCTATGCAAGAGTCCTGAACCACATAGTGCATGCTGTTGCTGTACAGTTTCATGCCTAAAGTTCATTTAGGTTGATGCAAACTTTGTGTTGGCAGCATCACATTCAACAGGGTCGTCTTGGGGCACCTCAGGGAACCTCTGCTAACCACGAACGCCTGAATACATATCTATCTTTAATAGCTGGTCCACCTGCCTCGCATGTCTTTCCTGCCATAGCCACCTTACTAGTTGTGGGTGAAGTGATGAAAAGACAATGTATATATTTAAACAGAAAAAACCCCAAAGCTGGATCTTACTTGGCTTGTTTTTGAAGCTCATACACTTTGCAAATTTAATGAATTATCAATTCCTTACCTCAAACAGTTACTAATTCTTTTCAGCGACACTTTAGCATAGAAAAAAACTAATCAAACCCAAAGCACCAAACACCTGCATGTCTTTGCCAATATGCCAGAGCAGCTGCACAAACCACTACCAAAACTCAACCTTCCTCAAACAAACTCTTCAGCTCCATCATCTGGACTGTAATGGATTTCCAAAACAATAATAATTACGTGAGCTGACCGAAGCATAACAAGGTTTGGCTCGGCCTGCCCTCCATTCTGACTAATTGTGCAGCGTACAGAGTCACTTCCTGGAGCTTCCTCACTAATGGTTACACGCAATTGACATTTCAGAGAAAATAAAATGTCCCCAGCTGTTTAAATAACTGAGTTTACATCCCTTCCCCCCTATTTTTACATTTCTACCGCAAGAAACCCAGAACTCATCCTACCAGAAGTGTCACACACAGTTAAAGTACAATTCTCCTCTGTTCCTCTGAGTAACCGGGTTCCAGTACACCTGAACAAACTATTTTACAAAGTACATCTGTTACATTTCTTTAACCCATTGTTTAAGGAGGACGGAGCTGTCTGAGTTTCCATTAGCTCAAAAAATGAATTGAGAAATGCCGTTAAAAGCCTTTACACACCAAGCATGCTACAAATCATTTGAGAGACAATGTTATGATGTGTCTCCTGCCTCGGTGCAGGGGCTGGCTCGAGGGCAGAGTCACCCCTCTCTGATAAACACTCCCTTAGTTCTCCATAGCCATAGCCTTGGGGGGAGTGAACAGGAAAATGTACAATCCGTGCTTGGGTTACAGCTGTGGAGCCAGCCATAGACAGGTTAATGGTAATATCATGGAGTGGGCTCAACTTTAATTTCAATAAACTCATTAAAATTTGAGACAAGTCATTCCACTTGATTCAAGTGTCTAGTAAAAAGCTCATAAATGTCCATTTCTTTTTATAAACACCGGGGTCAGTTACTTATTAGGCCTGGCAGGGGGACACTTATTCAAAAGTGGTTCTCTTCTTTGTTTTTAAAATAGAGGCAGAACAGATGACAGTAAAGTAAACAAATGAAGAAGAATATAAAACAAGACACAGACCTCATCCTGTCAGTGTCAGGCGAAGCCTTCCTTGTACACACCCACACAACATGATGAGATTCAGATAGATCCGCCACAATCTCTGGCCTCTTATCCTTCTGCCTTAATTAATATACTTCATAGTGAACAAGCCCTTATGGACAACACTGTGCTGTCAGAGATCAAATCACACGTCGCATGATGTCCTCTGACCACAGGAAAGGCTTTATGGAATAAAAATACTATAAAACAACAAAGGACATTTCTCATCAAGTCAAATGAACAGTTAAAAGCCAAAGACAGCTGTTTCAAGTTTCTTTTCTTGTCATTCATGTGTGCAAGAAATCAGCCAGATAAAGAAACTAATGGTGTGCAAGCATTGTAGCATGCAAGTAGAAAGTATTAGCAATTGTGTCACAGAATAAAAGGACAGTCTTTTTTTTAAAGTTAAAAAAAATGTACTATGTTGGCTACCAGTGGCAGAAAAATTCCAAAAACAATCTTCCAAATGCATTTTTTTTTAACAACAACTAAGCAGACACTTTGTATAAAAAAACATTTTAAAGAACAAACCCTATACTGCTTAAAAGTTTACCTCCAAAAAATGAACATCGCACACAAGAGAAAATATCACAACTGTCTGCTTTTTCACAAACAAAATGTAGTGAATGCTAAAAGGAAGGAAATTTGCCACAGGGAGCAAAATTTCAAATACACGCTGGTGTTTCTCACACCGTCTCTCACACATATAAAACCTTTTCACTCACTCGCTCTCCATCTCTCACCTTGCATGTTGAAAGTGAGATCATCTCTAGAAGTGAAAATATTGGTAATCTGAGCCTGGAAAAAAAAAATGGCAGCCATTTTATTATTGGGACTGTAAACTCGTTTGGCTGCAGGTTTCCATTTATTTTAAAGGAGCATTCAGCCAATGAGAAGCACACTTCTGTTTTTTTTTTTTTTTTAAATGCAGGGTTAATACTTTTTTCTGTGTAGTTTTGACCAAAGCTCTGCTCGTGTTCATGTCCCAAAGCAACTCAGGATCAACTAAGTCTTACTGTACATGGGCCTAAAATCCTGCTCATTTCACTGACAGATGCTGTGGTGTAAAAACATCTTGTTTTAGAACAAGATTTAAAAATATTGAATTGTATTGATGAGACTATACTGATCGCAACATTCAAACCACTGACTGCTAAAGCAAATATCATCATTGATCATCTTAAACTGCTCAGGAATGGCCAGAGAAACACAACAGAGTTCAAGGCACTGACCCAGCCTCCAAACCCACAGGATTCACTGCCAACAAAAACCTACTGGGATCACGTGTCTATTACCTGCTGAGGGAGGCATGTGGTTATAATGTTGTGGCTGCTATATACACACCAACAACCATTAAAACCAACTGAGCTTTTACAGATGTCAACAGGTTCTGAGAGATGCCTACAACAACACATCTGTGAATGTGACAGATCCAAAATGTCCCATGTGAACGCCACAAAAGCCTCATGTGCACTGTGACAAGGGACCTGCTTCCTTCACTCTAACATGAGGAATCCAGCTCTTCCGAGACTATAGCATCTTTAAGTTGAGTTATTCGCCGCAATGTCTGATAGATCACCTTCCCAGCTTGACTTGTGTGGTTGGAGGCGATTTCATTTTCCAACCCCTCTCCGAAGTTATCTAAATGGATTGTACAATAATCTGCTGTGCCCTGAAACCACACAGAAAATAATCATTTTGTGTTCAAATGTTTGACAGGAAAAATTAGTAACAATCACCAAGAGAGCAGGTGTTTTTCTTTTTCCTTCTCTTTCTCCCCCCCCTCCCTGAGTGCCCGCAGCAGAAAAGGTTGTGTACAAGGCTAGTATTGATTTTGAAACCATTTGACAAAGGATAAATAAGACGGGAGTGGAGGGAGGCCTTAGCCATGAGCTTTTTGATCAATCAACATGTCACAGCTGGAACTAAATTCAATTCTTATTTATCAAAATCCCCTGCTTGGTTAGAATGCTATGCAACGATGCACCTGAGCAGCCCTTGACAGTCGTTTGAGTCGCAAGCATCACTGTCACCGGCATAGATTTCATGACGGAAATACTTTGCTGCAAAATCTTTATCATGTGAAGAAATTCATTTGAATTGCATGAGGTCATGCATTCGCAGAGATCTCAAAACACTGCATTTTGTATTCATAGACATGCAAACTGCTGGTGACCGAAATAACACGCTATATACAGTAAGATTTATAGTTGCTGCCGTGTAGGTTGAACAACAATTGCAGTTATATCCACAAATGAGCAGCTATTACCCTTCATTCCTACGAACCGGCCACAAGCCCTGCAATTTTTGACAACATTCATGTACGTTCATAAAGCAGAGGTCAGAGTTCAGCATGCAACCAGTGATTTTCACAACAATACGGTCTGATTAACGCTGAACACCCAGGGCACCTTCGCTCAAACACGGCTGATTAAGAAATCCATTTTCTGTCATCTACACATGAAGTCAGATAAAACCTTTGTTGACTTTTGTTATTACCGTAAGAAAATAGAAAAGGGGTCACATTTTTACTGCCACTCAACAATCCACTCACTCATCCACCTTTGATCTACCACTAACGCTTCACACACCTCAGCTCGACCTATGTTGATCTCTTTAACACTGACACTGTAACATTTTGCAAAGTAAAGGGAGGTTTAGGATGAGGGTTAGGGAAGAGGTGGAACCCTGTTTGACATCCATCACAAGGTCAACACAACCCAATATGTGGGCAATTTAAACTGTAAGAAGAAACTAGTGGAAACTCATGAAAACACGGGCGAAACAGAAGCAGTCACTATCAATCTCTTCGTGTTGCCTGGACAATGCTAACCATTGAGCCATTGTCTTAACACTGCACTTCACATCTGGGTCTTTGGAATGAAAACAAGCGTGCTACAAATGATATCATTATACTTAAATATCAAATGCTCCCATTAAAGCAAATGCTCTCCTGACTATAATCATCCCTGCCCCCAAAAACTCATGAGTCGTATCATGTATCACGTAAAGACAAAGAAAAATCACCCAACCTGAAAACTTCTTTAGGATGGTCAGGGCCCTTCATCTTCTACAGACAGTACAGAGATCTAAGTCATATAATAATGACAACATGCTTGTTTTTGTTTGTTTGATGCATGCTAAGGAAAAAAAAAAAACTGTCCAATAACCCCAGCACAACACTCAGAATTAACATGGCTGCATATTACACTATCTTCAGTTTTCTCATTCCTCTGTGCCTTTGTAAACCCAACATCCATGTCCTGTTCCCATGCAGTTTTGCCTTTGGTGATAAATTGATTATCAAATAAAATAGAACCGTTATAGAGCTTTAAGATTACTGCCCACTTGTGAGGGTTTCAGGTGAAAAAATTCTCCAATGCTCCACTAACAAGACATGAAAAGAATAAAGAAGCATAACAGGGAATGTGTTTTTTGGCTATAAAGTGAAACATCAGAACATTTCAAATATAATAATGAATGCAATTTTTGTCATTTGAGAGGACAGATAATTTATTTTTATTTTTTTTACCTCTGCACGCAATCACAATCGTAGTTCGTTTTAAAAAGTGGCAAAAAAATGATGAATGCAAAACAGTGCCTTTGAACCCTGAGGAGATCCAGCTCAACATTAAGGTTAATACAGTTTTCCTAGACATAGTGTGTCTTTACCCTACTGTACTGTCAAGGAGACACTATACAATATGATAGCACATTGAATGTTGGTGATTGGTTGTAATGTGGTCTTTCATGGCAGGATTATAAAGGATTCTGACAAAGAAAAGGGAACTGAGAGGACCAGAAACTCATTATCACATAAGTCTGACTGGACAGAAAGAGAGAGGCAGAGAAGAAGAAAAAGAGATTAAGCTGACATCTAAATGAATTTTTCAGTATGGAAATATTTATTTTGAAAATTAATTTTGCCACTACGCCCCTTTAGCTATGTGGAAAAAAAATCACTTGAGAGATGTCCCATCGACACACCTATTTTACATCAGAGAAAATGGTGAATGAAAGCCCCACCTCAGTCCAACATGCAAATAATCAATCTGAAATACTTATGACAATTAACAGTGCGAGATGCAATAAGAGCTGGGTGTTTTGACAGCTTAGATTTGGATTAAACCTGGCTTAATAGGATCATTTTTCTCACAAAAGGTACTCCTTCAAACCAGGACAATCAATTATTATGAATTATACATGCATTGAATTAAGTGTCTAATGTCATTAATATGTCTCATTAGTTTGCATTGAGTGCGGGGGATTTTCTCCTCTGTGACTCCTCCATCAAAAGGAGGGATGGGGGGGGTTGGTTGGTTGGGGGAGAATAACAGTATTTGCATTGAGCACAGGCGCCATTGTGTCAATGTCAAATGGAGTGTTTGTAATGTCTCTCTCTCTCTCTTGCAGGAAAGCATGCGCTTTATTCATTTCAAATATTTTCAGTGATGCATTAGTGTCAGGATGTGTCGGTTCCATTTCTCAGAGACGAGCAAAAGCCTGACAGCCCAGGCGGATGTGTAAATACAACAGAAAACACTTAACTATGAGATCATCTGCACTGGGTTATTAATCTCGCTTTTTAAGGGCCTGTGTGGCCTGACTCCATCTATGATCCTCGTCGCCCGTTGTTGCCATATTCTGAACCATGTTTCCGCCCGAAAAAATATCCATTAAGGAGATGGATGTATTCTGGGGATGGCTGGAAAACAAAAGGAACACACAAGTGCTGATTGGCTGGGTTATGGGTTAAGGGCACATTTACAATGGGCTTCTTTGTTGGATGGGTTACAAGACACCACACAGGGCTTTGTGGATCCGGCTGCTGCTGTAAATCCACACATTTTCCAGGCTGATGAGTGAGTCCTTGTCCAGCTAAAGCCACGAAGAGAAATCTGTTTTCAGACACTTACTAAAGGTGTATGGACCTGAGTAAGTGTCTGAAGAGCCTGTGTCTAATATAATTTTCTTTACAGGATCAGCATACTTCACATTAATACAGTTGTATACATTCACACTTGGGAGCTGGCAAGCACACGATTGCATGGCATTGGTATTCCTGGTCATGTCCCTCACACAGAATGGGTCTCAGTCCTATTTATGCAAGGCACAACTCAAAACTCAAAACGGCCACTGAGCATCCATTACATACTGATACCTCACATTAAAATTGAATCAGAACACTAACATTGTAGACTGCTTGAAAAAGATAACCTTCGATTGTGTAACCTAAATGTATTCATAACAACTCACTGAGGTCATTCTGCCCAATTCCCAGCATATATTGTTTGTAGTATTTCACAACACTGACTTCCAGACATGCAATGACCCCATGTGTCATCTCTGGTTGTGCTGAATGAAAAGGGTGATGACATGTCGCTGCTCCACAAGCACTAAACCACAGGCCAATGATGCGCCATCACTCTACAATTAAAACACTGCACGTGTACAGCTTCAAAATCTTTATGTAAGGTGGTAAATGTCTTTAAGGTGGAGCTCAAGAGAGACCACAGCCAAGTGACGAGAAAGGGTTAAAGCAGCCAGAACCATAAATACAATCAAGACACATGCTTTTATCCATTAATGATTTTTTATTTAAATCTGTCAGGCTATAAAAACGCAGACAGAGAGCGGTCATGCAACCTTTACCTAGGACGAGAAGCTTCTTCTAAGGAGACACGGCAACCTTAGCCTCGTTGAATTCAGTCCAGGTATACTTCAATTAATTAGAACTAAATAAATAATGCGCAAGGAGCCTATTTAGAGGTTTTATTCTCAAGACATAAAAGCCATTAATTATCAGGGTCAGCGTGAGAAAGGGAGATAACGGAGAGCAAAGGTGCATCGAAATAAGTGAAGCAGGTAGAATTCTAAATGTCAATTAAACTAGCAAAGTTTCTCACCACATACATCACGAAATGAGAGAAACAACATCAAAACTACCCATCTGTTTTGTTCTCACCGTTATCTCACAGATATAAAAAAAGAGAGAGTACACAAGTGAAACAAAAAAGATTACACCGTTCTTCGAAAATTACTCTTCCTTGTTTTTGAGTATCCAGGGAAGCAGGTGAAGTCTGCCCTTATTACCAATGTCAGAGATTCGATTAAGCACAAGGAAAGCAAATGATCCCAATGAACTAATGATTAATCCGGCAGGTCTATTTACTAATGTACCAGAATGCATTAGAGGCATAAGTTAATGGGGACAGGACATCAATTCAAATACAAATGAACCACATTTGCATTGGACGCTTATTGACTGGTGTAACAAAACGAATTACAAAAGGTAATCTACTTATAAACCTTAGAGACGGATGAAACATGATTCCCAACATATCTACGATTTAACTTGGGCTCTTTCTTGCCTCCAGAAATGACAGCATCAATACAAACAGATTGACCGGTCTGTCGTCAAAATAAAACATCCGTTCAAATTAAAGGAGAGACCAGAAATAATTAACCTGATTTCCAGGCAAACCCGAAGAGTTTATTCTGAAAATAAAATAATGCTGTTGTAAAGTCGAACACGTGTGCATGACCTCAAGCATATCTGGATTTTCTAATACATATTATAAGTCAGCAAAGATGATTGTTGTGTGGACTGCAGTGTAACGAGCTGCCAAAATGCCTATTAGTGGAAGAAATTTTCCCACACTCTCCTCTGCCAGGCAAAGGACAGTGTGGGGGATCGTCAGACGTGCCAGAGGCGACAGTGCTATGGCACTCCTGAAAACACTCCAGCAGAGCGCAGGGCCTTCCCTAGGGGTGAGTAAAAAAAATAAAAATACTCCTCCCACTTTGTGGATCAAAGGCCCAGACTTAATCCTCGCTTTGTTCTTGTACATAGATGAACATGAAAGCCCACTTCTGTGGATTGCTACCCTCTGGGCCCTTGGGCACAGCGCTGGACCCAGAACACAGTCTTATCAATAATGCTGCGCTCTTAACTATAGGCTTAAATTGGTGGAAAATATTCCACAGTTTGACGGAAATCTATCCATCCCCTCTTCCCAGCGGTAATGACACTTTTGCTAGCTTGTCTAATACCATCTAGTAAGTGATTTTTGTAACGGGAGGAGGGGGTTTTAAAAAGAGAAAAGCAGCAGTTCTATTTGATGTTTCGATCTGGGATTGATCTCAGAGGAAAGACTCACATTCTGAAAGTAGGATTATTGGCTTCACTGGCTCTCCTCAGATGTCAAAGATCTTTGAACAGCCTTGTAAAGTGCACTACTTCCAGGCTGCTGGTGAACTGCTTATGAACTCATCAAAAGAGCACCTGTCTCCATATTAATGAGGCACCATGCACTTGACAAGGGTCCTCTTCCCACACATACCTGTCCCCTTGAGAACCTCACCATTTTTCCTGGAAACCGCAGAACAAAGGTGAGCCTCATTTTCGAGCTGGTGTCTCCTCACAGCCGCACTTTGGAGCAAACTCGCCAGATCGTCTGAAGAGTACCACACTGAAAAGATTAAAAAAAGAAAAAGAAAATCTGAGAATGATATGATCAGATATGTATCTGAAAGGATTTGACACATGCTCGAGTCTTTCATTCAGTGCAGAAGAAGGCTGCAAGACATGCAGCAGCCTGCTGAGTACACTTTGTAGTGGGATTTATGAAATAACCATCACTCACTCAAGATTTTTTTAACAATAGCTGTTAGCGATAACGCACCGTGTTATCCACAAATCATATGATAATCAAACAAAATATACAGTTTATTCTTAAACGGTGACGACTAATTTTTCTTAAAACTTTCCAGCTTGTCAGATAATATTTTCTTGAAAATCCATATTGCACTTTATATGCATTTGTAGGTTTTACTTAAGGGAACACTGGTCTTGCACCGAGTACAAAATATGGCTTGTTATACCACAACTTTATTACATCAGTCAAATAGTCACACTAAAATAAAGTTATTTAAAGAAACTAATTCATCTAATATTATTAATGCCCAGATCCAAAACAGTATCATGTGCAGTCAAAGACTAGTGATCATCAAGCTGCTAACAACGACATCTGATTTTAATAAATGTTTGATTTTGCTGTAACAAGGGATAGAAGTGGTTCTATGTGTGCGGCTTGGGGGGTGGCGGCTTAGTCTGTGGTGGCTGAACTGTAATTGATAATGTAAAGGCAGATGGGGGTCTCCAGGGAGACGGAAAGAATCCAAGCAGATGGCCAAATTGCTGCTTATTTATGTGGAGCAGAGGACTCAGCCCTCTCGTCCACATGGTATGATGGATCATTATAGCTCTCTGTGCATAAACACCAATATGCTTTTAAATCTGGACGGCAAAGCTGAAGAAAGCCAACAAGCAAAAGTGCCATATTTCAAAGGTGCTGTCAGGAGGTTGGGGGTGTGGGAAGGGGGGGGTTACGGTAAACAACCTATGTCACAATGAATCTAATTAAAGACCATCCGCTCCGTTTGACAACCTCCCTTAACCATCACAAAAAACGGAGAAGGGGTGAGCTCCATCTGTACTGAATGTGGGTGTGTTCACTGATTCACTAGTTCAGGAGCTGACAACCTCTTTCCCATGGAGAGCCAGTGCATAAATGTCTGGGTTTTTTTCCTTCAGCAGGAGACATCTAGATGACATTAGAGACAAAAGTGAGTAAAGGCACCCATGTTCGTGTCAGTGGTCAGTGTGTTTTGATGACACACACTATCATTATCTTCGATCAGCTGTTATGTGCGCGGACACAGACAGATTGGTTAATATGGTTGAGGCCCCTTTGATCCCACCCTGTCCCTGGGTTAACTCTATTAATGTCACCCCAGACCACCTATTTCATATTTACTAAGACTCTTTCATCTCCCCATGCAGTAATTGGTCTTCTAATGTGAGAGCACTGATGTGAAGGCCATCCATCGGACTGAAATTACAGAGCTTGCTCTCCCTGCTTCTCATAAAGACACTTCAATACTAACCAGCTTTTCAGTGTTGAGGATTGTAGCTTTAAGCAACTGTTCTAAATCATTTGTACAAAGTTGTCCATCTTTGCTAAAGGAAATTGCATTAAATGAACAAAAACATCATTGAAAACTCATAGGTAGTACTTGGGATAAATGTGTCTCTGTATTTAACGCAATTTTGAAGAAAAACTGCTCATCCGCTGCGTAGAGCCAGTACATGAGTTAAGGAAAACGGATTTAAAACCATATCAAGATTTCTTTCTGCGTACCTTTATAATTGTTTTTCCATTTTTAAATTCGCAGTGGATCACTTCCACCTTCCCGTAATAACAACGTATTTACTGTATAAAGCTTCTGACGACAGGAAAAAAGAAAGCGTGTTTGTGCCACTCATGAAAAGGGAATTTATATATTTATAGATTCTTAAAAGCTAACAAAAACAAGCACCTTGAAAGCTAGTACTTGTACAATGATGTACATGTTGCATGATATAGTTATTTGGGGAAAAAAAAAAAAAAACTGCCCACAGAACAGGAAAGTAAATGTGTCATTAAATGGGGAATGTATCACACTTCCCTGGGCCTCCCATATTTTACATTCCAGAGTAACACCAGCGAATATTAATATTTGCTTTTCATTTCAACCAGCAGTGCTACTCTGTTCAGGAGGAGTGAAAAAAGGAGGAGAGCCAGAGTGTGGCAAATGTGACCTTTAGACAGGATATTATAGTGACTAAGGGTGCACGATTCGGCCAATGAAATACAAGTTGACTGTTAATCGAGGATATTTTTTTCCAAAGATGAAATGAAAATACAACCGCATGAAAAGACTCGCGTTATGAGGCTTCATCGGAGCCGACTGTGCGGTAAAGGCTTTATGTGTGTGACTGACAGAAGACGAGAAAATCACCCCGTCACAGCAACTGCCACCGTGTGTCCCTCCGAGATTACCTGAAAGCAGTGGCACTAGTTTTGGGGAGGGCTTATTTAACACCCCGCATTACACTTCCAGTCACAGTTAGAACAATCACAATGTGAACAAGCTTTCACGCAGTGGAGGCACTTTGAGTTCTAAACGGAGAAGTTAAGTCAGAGTAATAGACCCTGTTTGGAGAGCTGATATCCAAAATACCAAACACTGTGAAACATCACAAGGAAACTAATCAGTTAGTGATTTACACCACAGCAGGATCCCTCTATCTTTTTTTAAAAAAGCTTTTTCTACAGTAAATGTTTTACTGTTGTATGAGTACCTACAGGTTTATAACAACACTACACTTATCACTATCATTTTAGACTGTAAACATTCAGCAGTTTAACAAATCAAGAACCTGTGCCAAGACAATACACAGCTCAAATGACTTTAATATTTCAATATGTAACCAAACTCACTTCTTAGTGAAATAAAGAAACATAAAGGTTTTTGGTTGCTAAGTAAGAGCAGGTTTAAGGCTTGTATTTCTAATCTCAAGCATCGGTGATGACTACAGCATCAAGATCTAGGTTGAAAAAACTCATGGGAACGAATCAGCAAACATCCAACTTTCCAGGAAAACACAAGACAATTATGACTCATAACATATGTGCTCTAATGCTATGGCAACCGCTGTAACACTGCAGAATTTCAGCACAATAAAGAACTGTCACGGCTGTTGTTGAAGAATCACTAAAACGGTCATCTGAGGCACTTCTACATCTGGCCAAAAACATCATTCGTCTTAGCAACACGTGCAGGAGCCACAGACAAGTACAGAAAGAAAACTAGGCCATTTGTTTGAGATATTAGGCAATTTTCCATCAATCAAAACTCCCTTCTTTGACCTCAAACACGATAAAAATCCCAGAAGACTTCGCACACAATGCAAATGTGAAGCGGGCGATTTGACAAGAAGCAAGGCGATGTTTCAGATGTAGGACAGTGCCCACTCGCTCTGTACTTCAAAGAGAAATGTATGATTCTGCTAAAATGGTGTCAGTGTCTGCACTCAATTTTGGTAATAACTTGCACTGAGAGTACGACAGAATCTGGAAGCAATTTGTGATAATACAGCCAAGTTTTCTTTTTCCTCCAACGAAAGTTATTCTAACTATTGACCTTTCCAGGGCTTGAATGGCATTTTCAAGCATGCTGGGATGCCACTGCTGCTCTCGAACGGAACTTTTTAATTCTGTGCGTCAGTGTTGTTTTAGGCCGTGTCTCCCGAGTAAAGCACTTAAACTATTACTGTATGTGCACTCTTTTAGCACACTATCTGCACGGTGAGACTCGCCGTTATTCCTGTACTCTCAGTCACACGTTCTGAAATCTATTCAAAGGCGATAAAAGAATCTATATTTACGGTATGTGGACCTAAAATACAAGTACTTGGTTTACGTTGGTTTGCCAAATTTTCTCACATGATGCACGTCTGTCACGTTAGAAATCAACACTTGAAATGACTAAACAGAGACAGAATTCACAGTTTTGCTCCACTGCTATATGATACAGTTTAACAACCTGCTGAGCTCTCTTCCTTTTACACTGCTGCTCCCTTGTGGTGTACCGAGATATGATAGGCTGCTTTGACAAAGTGTAAATCTAATAGTCTCCAGTGATTAATTATACCAGGAAAAGGAGATGGATTGTGTTCATCCCTTGTTGTAAGTGATAATATACACATGATGAGCTCGCTTTAAAAATAGAACGACACAAAAACAGCTGTGGTTTTGTGAAGTTTTAACAAAACAAGCATACACAGTACATTTACAATCAAAGTGGTTTGATTTGTTAGATTGCCTCTTGTAATTGTTCTAAACCAAGCAACACCGATTTAGCTTCATGACAAAATTGTTATTCATGTGATTAATGGCGGTATTTTACAAATCCGACTACAGAGAACTAAATCCACACATGCACATCACTTCCAAAATCCACACGTCTCTCTTTCATATCCTTGTCCTGCTGCCACCTTCATCCCAGCCCCCGTCCCTCACCAAAGCAATCAGGTAAATCCCACATTAACTCCTAGGAAACAGCCCATTAATATTTCACTTGTTTTCAAGCCTGTTTGTGCCATACATCAATGCCCAGCCACTCCTTTCAAAGCCATACATTAGAACTATTTTCAAAATACTTCATTGTCAGCCTGTGGCAGCCTCATTACTTATTAAGATAAGAGAAAAGATGTGCAGGAGCAGTTGGTGGCTCAGCTTGCTTTAAAAGCTCCTTTCTACTGTTTCCACCTTCTTTGCCTGCCTCCTACTCCACCTCCTTCTCTTCCTCCTCTGTACTCGTTTGTGTGCTAACACTGTCAGAGTACCTTTAGGAAGTTGCTTGGCTGAAAATAAGTGGGATGTTAGTTTAGTTAAGGAAAAAAACATGCCTTCCAGGCAGGGAAAAGTGTACTAAAATAATTGCTACCACAGTGCGGGTGCTTCAATGAGAGCAAGTATTTATAAAACACCCATGGCTCACAACAGTGACATGTGTTATTAAAGCACAGTGTATTCCACTGTATGCATGTTTTCACTAACACCTGTAAATGTGGTGCCGGAATACACAGTCAAAAACAACATGAAGCACAACATTCTGGTTCATACAGGTGTGAAACATAATAAGAAAATGTAAAAAAAATGCAAACTGAACTAAGTACTTGCATGTCAGTAGGAAAAAAAAAACAAAAAAAGATTTATGCAAATGAATGAATGCTAACAATCTTTACCGTCCTATTGATTCCCATTCATGTCAACCCCTTAAGGCCTAACAGCTGGACTCAAAGCTCACCAGCGCTGTCACCTCAGGCATATTAGGAATATTTGGAGAGCAGTCACAAAGAATTAGGAGAAATAAACTGCCATACTGAGGGAGCGACAACCAAAGGAAGATTGCAGTCTCGTTGCCTCATCTCTTCTGACAAAACTGAATAAAAACTTTAATTGCTATGAAGGGTGTTAAAAAATCTACTACAAAAGGAAAGAAAGATCAGAGAGTAAGATGTGAGAAAGTTATAATCTTTCTTTACTGTCACTCCTCCAGGATGATGGCATACCTTTGTAAGTATTGGGAAACTGTTTCCAACGCCTCATGACAAGGCTCTGTTAGCCGCACATCAAAACTCTTGACAGCAGAGGGAAGTCACTAATACCGTATGTTACAAAATTCCTTTTTATTGTGAACATTACACCATCTTTTAACCCTGAAGGTCCAAATTGGTGAAGACAGTTTGCCTTTGTCTTCAGAGCCCATGAGGAACAAGTTAATAATTGGAAACCAGGCGAAGTAGTGGAAATTACTCTGGTGATACTCAAAATAATAGAACTCTAGGGACCCAGCAGTGGGTTGGAAGGAAACTGTGTCTGGCACTAGAGTCACAAAATGAGCCACAGTTCTTGTTGAAAGTGAGGACGAGAAACACCACTGAACAGAGCAACACGTTATCTGATTAAAGGCACTGGATATGACCGAAAAACCGACCTATGATTAGTACCGCGCAGCACATCATCAATCAAATAGCAAAACAGCAAATTTCTGTTTACTGAATTTAGGCCATTTTTAAAAAAAAAAAAGACATTTTGATTTGTCACTGCAGAAAAAAAAAAAAACACAGGTGTGAGCAATAACACTAATTGTAGCTCTGTTACATTTAAGTGTCCCAGGAAGCCTGTGCCAATCAACTAGCAAGCATAATAGCATGACCCTGAAGTTAAAAGGCCTAAGTGGAATTTAGCCATCACTATTAGTGTAATTAATTGCACCTTTGCGTTTCCTGTTATGACATGTCAAAAATGGCTCTTATTAGTTAGTGCCTGTGCAGTGACAAGGACCTGTGTTGTTGCTCATTCACCTACAAGGTAGTGATACAAAAAATAAATACTGAACACACTGCAAAAAAAATTACAGTTAGCTAGGTAATAGCTAATATCGCACCACAGAAACGTGTCCCGGCGATGCAGGGGAGAAGTCGCCCTCCATATTTTGAACACATGTATTTGTCTTTCCACCATATTAATACATGAAAGAAACAGAAGACTTTCACTGCCCCAGACAGGTGCAGGCCTTTTTTCTTCTATACTCTTGTTTCTACTCTCAAAATATGAATTATAACTTCATACAATTATCGAATCTATTATTGATAACATAATTAGATAAACATAAATATATCCATTATGTCTTTGACAAACCAAATCTGTGCTGCTCACTTCATTCAAGAGCTAACAGGTTGCTAAAATGAAGAGCTGTGAGGAACATGGACATTTCTTATGGTGAAAATATGGTGATACCCCAAATGATGTAAGAGTTGTGATCTATATGAATGCATTTTACCACGGAGGTCCTTGTTTCTAATGTGACAGCTGCACTTTAGAGCTCTTAAACTTTACACATTTAAACATGATATTGAAGATGTTCTTTTACGTCTGATACTGTCCCATGATACATCATATGTGGAAATCACTTTAGTTTCTGGCCGAATCAAAGTAAAATTAATGGTATTGATTAAATATTTCATTTAACTGCACGATTCGTTCAGTGGTATTACTAATTGATAGTTCAAAGGCTTTGAATATGATTCAGACAAAGAATGCTCTTCTTACAGACAATTTAAATCCCAAACATTGGACAGAATCTGCCATGGAGCTGCTTACCTGTGAAGCATAAGTTACCTTAGTGACTCAGGTGAAAAGAGACACCGAAAACACAGACTTTCAGCTCAACATATCTTACTAACTCATTAGTCTTGCTTTGCAGTACAGTTTTCCTTGACATACAGTGCTTAACAAATTTATTAGACAACCTGTTTAATTTGGTGTTACGAAGTGTGTCAGAAAAGTTCCAGGACTGGTGTCACAAAAGACAGATTTCAAACTACAAACTACAAGTTTTCCCCTTCAAAGTAATCCCCCTGGAGTCTAACACACTTTCCCAGCCTTCTCTGCCACGCCGCCATGCACTCCTGGAAGGATTCTTCCGGGATCCTCCGCAGCTCTGTCATCACAGCCATCTTGATGTCGTCCACGTCTTCAAAACAGGTCCCCTTGATGACCCCCTTGAGCTTGGAAAAGAGGAAACAATCCCATGGAGCCAGGTGGGATGAGTAGGGAGGATGCTCCAGCATGGTAATGTTCTTCTCAGTCAGGAACTGTGGGATGCTCAGGTCATTGTGAGCAGGCGCGTTGTCATGGTGAAGCAGCCACGACTTGTCCTGCCACAACTCTCGTCTCTTCTCTGAACGAAGCAAACGCTGCAGGATCTCTTTGTAGACGAGCTGGTTGATCGTCTGAAGGGGAAAACTCCTAGTTTGGGTTTAAAATATATCTTTTGTGACACAAGTCCTGGAACTTTTCTGACACACCATCCAGCATCATGAAGCGCTTTAATTCTCACTCAGCTCTCGACGTTTTACCGTTTTGAGCAGGAACGAGGAATATCAAACTGAATTCACCTTTTTATAGCCAGATTTGAGCACTGGGCTTCTCTGACAAGTCAGAAATTAATCAAGCATAACATTAAAGCACTTTAAGTAATTTTTCTGTTTAGGACTGCAAGTAAACAGCTATGATTTGACATCTTAATCAAGAATAATAATGTGCTTTACTATTTTTTTTCTGTAAAACAGAAACTTTGAAAATTCATGGATAATAATAATTATTATATTTTAGCATTAAAAATACCATTTCGTTTAAAGCGCTTCTACAGACTGAAGTATGAACCATTACAGAAACATTAAATATGATTGTGCTAATTACCAGAGCTGTTACTTTAGCTGTGTCATAAAGCTGACACTGGGTGGTGGTTTAATAAATTTGTTAAGCACTGTACATACAATGCAGACATTTCCCCCATAAGCTGGTGCAAAAAAAAGACATAAATAAGCGAATAAAGATTCAATAGAGTGCAGGAAACTGACATTTAAATGTCCAGCACATCCTCTTATTAATGTGCCCCCTATGTTTGGAATGAAACCCACATCCATGGTCACCGACTAATCTCTGGCGTGATGCTAAAACGCTCCAAGGACGGAGGGAAAGGCAGACCAGTCCTATCATAACTTTATAGAGCAGGTTGTAAAGTAGCTGGAGATCATTTTAAAGTTTTTAAAAACTGTGTCCACATATTTCCAAGAGTTTACTGCACAGCAAACAGCTTACCTCTTAAAGTTGTTAGCGGTGTTAGCGCTGTTAGCGCTGTTAGCTAACCTGCTACATCGTCTTCAAAACGTCGTCTCCTCCACAACAGCTACGTTATATCTATCAAACGGCTTATTGCTAACAACGTCGCAGTGGTCATTTCGTAAAACTGTGTCTGCATGCTGTAATTCCTTTAAAATACTTCTGCATACAGAGCAAGCATTTCCTCTTGTTTCCGCTTCTTGTGGTGACCTTTCACCTCATTTATCGTCGCGCGCGGCTTCATCTCCACGAATAAAACTCATAATTTATTATTATCCGTAGTGCTTTCAAACAGACATTATTTACAGGTTTTGGCAATTCGGGGATGGAGAGATTGCTGAAACACACTATCCAAAAAAAATTATATTTCCAAATATTTAAAATTTCTCAAAAAGGAAAAAAAAAAAAAAACTCAATTGAAAATAATCAATAATTACTACCCTGCTGCTGAAGAACAGGTTGAAGTCTGAAGCAGATGTGTGTTTTTTTATGGAGGTGGTAGAGAAACATTACAGCACCTAGTTTTTTCTTGCCCATTTTCTTTTAAAAAATTGGAAAAAAGTTAATACTTGGCTCAAAATAGGTCATGACAGTTTATTTCCTGTCATTTTAAAGAGGAAAACTGGTTTGCTTCAGTTTTTTTAAACTATATATATTATACATGCTTATTTAAAAGTGTGTGCTTAAAGATTTTTTTTTTTTAAATTGATGTCTTGTTTAATTTGCAATGTCAGAAACATGCTTGAGTGTATCGTGTGGAAAAAATGGAAAACATAGTAAACACAAAAAAACATGGGAGTAGAACAATTAATTTCAATTGAATCCAATTCCATTTCTTGATATAGCACCAATTCACAACCCAAATCTTCTCAGGGCATTTCACACAGTAAGCCAACCTTACAGGGATATATTAGACAGAAAAACCCAACAAATGTCCCTTTAACCCTATGCAGGACTTTCATGTTGCCATACGTAGAAGGTCTTTCAGGGTCCACTGGAGCCCAAGAAAGAATGTGCAAAATATTGGTTGGTATGCATTATAGACACTTATACTATGTTAAATACATTTCCGAAAAAGTGAACGAATTTGGGTCAAAAAGCAAGAAAAAAGGCCCCCCTTTTAATTAAAAAAAAAAAAAAACACCACCCAAACAAAACAAACGGCCGACCAAAAAAAACAAAAACTCCCCAAAAGAGGAAAAAAAAAAAACGGGGACACAGCGAAAAAAAAAAAAAAAACTCCCTTTTAACAAGAAGAAACCTCCATCAGAACCAGGCTCGGGAAGGGCGGACATCTGCCTTGACCAGCTGGGGTGAGTGTAACGGATAGTGGACAGAAACAGACAAACACAAGAACAACACTGGGAAGACTGGTGGCTTCAATAACCACAGATCAGAAGAAACATGCAGCTCCAGAGCCAGAGATATCTGCAGGTACAGAGAGAGAGAGGACACAATTACAACGTTGCCATGCTGAATGTCCTACACTTGTTAACATGATACATCGGCGTGGACAGAATTTCTTTAAATTCAACACTTTGACTCACATATGAACTGATTAGAATTTGGTGGTTACAGGGTAAAGTCACTATAACCTCTTTTTTTGGCTGTAACTCAAGAGAAAATTTACACAGCTGTCAAATAGCATATAAATGATGATGTGATGATATTTTATATCCAGAAGGTTAGAGGTCAGCTTCACTTTTGCATCACAATGCTGCACAAAAACATGTTTTCTGGCCATTATTCAACGTCATAACCCAGAGACAGAAAAGGATACTGTGAGCATGTTTCACATTTGGTCAGATACTGTGTTGGTGACCTTATGTCAGACTGTAGTGACTGTATACATTTTCTGTGCTGCCAGGATAAACGTGTGTGAAACATACTATTTTAGGATTTGTAGCTTCTTTGTCACAGGTCATGGCTTCAACTTTCTGTCAGAGTCAGCTCTATTGGAAAAGCATGTGAAAGACAAGATACATTCTTTGGATCTTCTGATTGAAACATGTTGCTGCAACATTTTTCTTAATCAGGCAACCACATTTTGTTACCAGGAAACAGTAAACAGGGTTATGTCTGTATGTGGGTATCTGTAAAAACAACATAGTATCATCCTGTGGTGTTTTTAGTAGCACGAGTCGACTGCATTGCATTCTTGTCAGTCATCTTAATTTTACTTCTTTGAAATGTTATATTCTAGTTTTTTACAGACAATGCATTTCTCACGATCACATACAGAGCCAGCATTAATAAAGGTGAGGCTCGTTCGGCACAGGTAAGTTGATTAATGACCAGAGTAGGGCAGAATTTTTCAAACCACTCCCACAGTGGGTACTTCTATGCACTTTGCCTAATGGTTTACAAAAGCTGCTCGAGGGGCCGAGCAGGTACAGTACCGGGAGCATCATCTGTTCCCAAGCAGATTATTTACTCTGTGCCTTTATCAGCCATCTCAAGTCAGGCTATTAGTCATCACGGAGAAGACGACAAGCCCCGGAAACTGAGCATTTACTGTAAAATAGTGATGAATGGAGCAGCTTTTCAGTGGTCATACATCAACGAAGCAGGCGTCACAGACTCACTGATTCCTCATTTCTCCTGGGATGATAGAGTTAATATTTAGTATACACATCATCTGGGCATCCTATTTAAAGTTATGTTAATACTGAGCCAGCAGCACTCACATCCAGCATCCATTGAGCTGACATATATTCAGTCTTAATAAGCTAATAAAAAGCTGTATCTTGAGGCCAACTCCCTGCAATCTGAACAGAAATCTGTATTTTCACAACGTTTTTAAATCAAAGAAAGACATCAAATAGCAGCATCAGTTTGATACCGTTAAGTATGATAAATACTGCACACAAATGTAACTCTTAAAGTTAAAATGGTTGCTGTCATCCTCACAAATATGCAGACGAGTGCAAACAGTATTCATATTAATGTTCTTTTGTGGTGTATTCTATAAAGAGAAGACCTTTCATTGCAGAATAAAAGCAGTTATACTTTTCCTCAACTTATTACCTGCCATAAAGGACCTGGCTCAGCATGCAGGCGTGAAGTCAACATGTAGTCACGCTGCTTGTTGACTAATTTTCCTCTACCCATACTCTAACACATCTGCAGTGTGTGTGTGTGTGTGTGTCGGTCATGCAGGTGGAACGAATCCCTGGCAAAAAGCCGACAACAAGCTCAGCAGACACAGCAGGGAGTGTTTGGACTGTAAACACAAAAATATTCTACATTATTCAGCCGCCACGCACAGACACATACAAGCATGCCAACAGCTCTGTCTTGCACGTATACACTCATATACTTGCTGCTTTTATTGTTGTACATGTCACCAGCCTCTCCTTTTGTGCTCTCTTTGTTGACATACAATAATGCAGGTGCTGTCGCCTATATACAGTGAGCAGACAAAAAAAGCGTGAAAAATGGAAGATGCTGTTGCAACCGTGAAGCAATAGTGACAGTTCTGCACATCTACAGGTACTGTATATAAATATATATATATATGTGTGTGTGTGTGTGTGTGTGTGTGTGTGTGTGTGTGTGGATACGAGGGAGTTTGACAGGGACGTCCCTGTACTTCAGTGTGTGGCTCCCACGACAGCCTGGGGTGCCGCATCCATCTATGTCTTTTTGCCAAATTTGATTTTAAATATTTATCACGCCATACATCTTGGCTGAAACAAATTGCTGGCAAAGTGCTATTGTCTGTGAAACATGTAGTAAGAAGGATGGAGGCTTTAGAGGGAACATCAATGTTTCATTTGGTAAAATATATGACTCGGAAGTGTATGTGCAAGTACAGCACTTTTAAAACAGGGAGGATGATGCAGAAGTAGAACTTTCCAAAAGTGCATTATTTTCCCGTGGAGTAAAGATGGAGGGAAATATTTTGAGATGAAATTCATACACATCTCTCTCTCTACAGCTGCATGTGCACTTTTACATTCAAAGGGCATCTTTATTAGTCACAAAGCTCTTACTGTAAATTTGTCATTACAATTGCACTACAAAGCTTTAAAAAAAAAAAAATGGATGCTGGGAATTTTTGCTTAAGCTTCCTCCAGTCTGATAGCTTGTTAGTTTTTGGGTGATTTATATGTGCAGCTGTGTGATAATGAATCATGTGCATTATCTTTCTGCAGTGGACATAAAAAGATGCATTCTCACATAAAAAAGCCAGAAAACAAACACATCAACTGGCTGCTGTGTCTGTAGTCTGGATTCAGTTTTTGGTGGGTTTTGATACCCTGATGGGTGAGCAGGACTGTAGTTACCATTCTGAAATTAAAGTGTTGATTCAGCATGTCACCAGGGCTCCAGATGTCCTGCTGTGTGTGTGTGTGACTGCTTCTTAAAGCCTTTTCAATCCAAGGAAAGTTTTGCTCTTTTTTTAAAACAACACAGTTTGCATCTATTTATTGTATTTAAACCTTAGAGTTACAATGGCTGTGTGCACCACAGAGCAGCCCTTCCCTGTGCCTTGCTCAAGGGCATTTAGCCTGTGGTTTTTGAAGAGGAGGAGAGCTATACTTATTCACTTTCACAGAGAAACCAATATATTGGACCTAGCTTCTGCTGCTAACTGTTGCAGTAACATTGGACCAAATTCAGAGTAATGGTAGCTTTCCCAGCAAACAAAAGATGATGTACAGCTTACCTGGGGCACAGGAAAGCTACATTCCTCTGGTGGATGATGTCAAAACAGCAGCAGAGCCAAGCGACTCAAATATTTCTCCACTTCTGTTACATTGCTGTGCTTAAGGGAAGGGACTGCCACCAATTTGATTTACTACATTGGTTTCACTCTGAACAGCACACATTTCTGTGTAGGGTTCTTACAATACAAAACTGTAATAGTATTGCAAAACTGTAACACCAGAAAAAGTTCTATGAGCACAGAGGTAATATTCTCCAGAGGGGGAGTCCTGCAACAGGAAATAAATGCTAGAATAACAAATGGTGGGTGGATGTGTTTTAGAGGAAGTAATCCAAACACTCTGTGTCCTCCCACCATTAAAAGTAAATTATCTACCTGAATGCTTCCACTAAAGGCTTCCAACCTGCACTTGCTTCACAGCACCACAGAATGATATAAAAAGAAAAAAAAACAATATACACCATCATGCAGTGTAATTCTTCAGCAACATCTGGCTTTGTTTATCCTCCCAATTGACTGATGACTCTATTTGTGTAAAATACACCCAGTATAAATTTCAAATTGTCCCATTATTGTTCTTCATGGATGAAAATGAATCTGCATGTGTCTGCACAATAAGTATTCAGTAAGCAATCTGAGTTTCTACAATAAATCATACCTTTGCCTTGGCTTTGTGCTGTACCCTGAGCTGACCACACGATGGCGTTCTTGTCTTGTGTACAGTGAAAGTCGAAAAACAAGGGGAGTGAAAGCGGGCTGTGCAGGCAGTTTGCAAAATCTTATATCCAGGACTACATGTTGTCATAATATTTATGATTTTACCAGCCATTTTGGCATGTTTTCAGATTTATGTCTTTATTAGTATCGAATACAACATTAAATGTGCATATTACAAACATCTACACGTCATTGTTCACCTGCAGAGTGTTTCCTGTTGTTAGCCATAACTGACTAAGTTGTTTGTGCTCTTTTTAAATCAGGATTTTCCCAATAGGTTTTGAGAGCTTGACAAGTTTCATGGTGCATTAATACCAACCATGGAGCATAATACCTGTTTGTTTTCCCTGGCAACAGCAACATCCTCTTCCTGTTCCACTAGATGGCACTAGTGCAGCACCACAGCTGGGGGAACGGGCCACTGTGCTGCTGCCATTGTTTAAGTCAGCACCATTCTCTTTACCAAAGGACCAGCTAAATGCAGCAATGATTAATTACCAATTCAGTGTTAGTACACATTATTATCCAGTATTCAAAAAGAGGCACACAAACGCCGCAGTGCACAAAAACAAAATGATTCAGGAGTTTTAAGGCCATTTGGAAATGCATCCCACAAAGCTTCTCAGCACATAAATATGTATTACATCTGCAACTCAATTAGGCACGGTGAAATCTGCCCTTTGGGGTAGAAACCTGTGAACCTGTCTAGGTTTGCCTTAACTGCTCCTTCATAGGCCTTTAGCAGCACAGCTTTTGCTCTTACTGATAATCATCCCTGCTGACCTGCATATGGAGATTGTAATCTAATACAACACTTTTGATCTGTGTGCACTACAGGATTAAAGTTCCTTGCATACACCTGGCCTATGCTATAAAAGTGGATCAAGGTCTGCCGAGTAGCTTCATTACAGTCAGCCGTGTTGAGCTGGCATATGCAAATATCCCAGAAATCCAAATGGAGAACTGCAGCTTCATTAAATTTAGCAATAAAATATTTGCAATACCTCATTGACTTCTAATGGCCATAATGAGGAGTATGACTGAATCCAATCGGCTTGCGTTAGATTTAATTTGTTTGGCATTTCACAGATGGGAATGCATTTAGAACTGTGAGTAGACATGAGAAGTCATTACAAAACCAGGACATAGGCGAAAGCTGCCTTGTGGTTAGTCTGTGTCACCACAGAGCCACAAAGGCCTCCACTATTTCAAATAAGGATGATTCCCAGAATGCTTTTATGGAATATGCAGAGGCCTGAGCCTCAACCACATACTGGAAATGCCAGTGGTTGATTTTACCAGATTGCGTTTCACCATATTAGGTTACCGGAACTTAATTAATGCAATTCCATTCCTTATAACTATCTGTAACTGGCTTTTGTCCAAGCTCAGATAAGATTTGCCTGCAGACTAAGCATGCCAACTAAAAAGATACCAGAGACATAAACAATGAAGCTTCTTGTCAGCTGAGAAAAGAGACAAATGCAGATAGAGAGTGCCAGCGCAACGCTGTTTTGCAGACTACAGAATTTGCATTATATAATTGAAACAGCTCACTGCGAATTGGAGCAAATCAAATAAAGATGCAGCGTGAGCTTTGGTCAAACAAGTAGTTGATAAACCACAGCATGGAGGGAGTGGGAAGTGAAACTGAACATTTCACCATTACAAGTGTATATACAAGTGTAGAGAGGGCAAACATCCAGGGTATGTATGTTTTGTACTTCAACAAACGGCAAAGTGGTGCATGTACGTGAATCGGATTGACTCATTTGAGAACTGTTTGATTTGCTTTTTGTAGCACAAGTCAGATATGCCCCTTAAACTATCTATCTATCTATCTATCTATCCATCTATCCATCTATCCATCTATCTATCTATCTATCTATCTATCTATCTATCTATCTATCTATCCATCTATCCATCTATCTATCTATCTATCTATCTATCTATCTATCTATCTATCTATCTATCTATCCATTTTTATTTGCCGTATGTTCAAACTAGTACTTGCAGCAGCCACAATAATCAAAAATCAGTGCTAACAGGAACAGGAAAGTGAATAATGAAGACTGCAGTGTTGGAACAATGCACAGAGCAAATGATTATATCCTGTCAGGAGAATAAGACTCAATTTGATCACATCCTTTCCTTTTCAGACCTCTTCTGCAATCTATTCTATATACACAAACTAGCTAATCAATTACAACCCCCAGCAAATGTAAAGATGCTTTTCATACTCAGCCCCCCCTCACTGTGCATTGCTAAGATAAATTGGCTGTGACCCAAGCATGACCCTGGCTGATGTTCATGAGACCATTAAATTTCCTGCAAAGAGGGTGCAGCGGGGTTTTGTGTTTGTGTATGTGCATTTGTATGTTTGCGCATGTGAGACTGTGTGTGTGTGTGTGTGTGTGTGTGTGTGTGTGTGTGTGTGTGTGTGAGTGTGTTTGTGTGCATATGTGTGTAAGAAGATAGAGAGAAATACAGGGAGGCAGGGGGAGGAGGAGCAGAAAAGAAAATGAAACAAAGGAAAAGAGTGAGAGACGGTGGTGCTCACATAATACAAATCACAAGTTACTGGTCTATTCTCTAATTTGCTTATAATAAACTAATTTGAACACCAGCCATCGTTTTTAATGGGTGCCAGCATTTTTCAGATAATTGGTACAATGCCGCAGTATTTGAATGAAACTTTTAATTT
Organism: Stegastes partitus; assembly: GCF_000690725.1. Taxonomy (NCBI): domain Eukaryota; kingdom Metazoa; phylum Chordata; class Actinopteri; family Pomacentridae; genus Stegastes; species Stegastes partitus. Next base: position 205,050 of record NW_007578024.1, read on the forward strand.
TTCTTTAAAAAATAAATAAATAAAAGCTTGTTACTTTTTTAGCACTACTTGTTTGTGCATCTTGTACACCAATCAGCCACAACATTAAAACCACCGACAGACAAAGTAACTGACACTGATCATCCTGTTAAAATGTTGTGCTGGTTAACCTGGCATTCATATAGATGCTACATTGACGTGGACTACCCACCTAAACATTGCAGACCAATCAACCCCCCAACAGCAGGCCTCCCCCGGCAGGACATCGTGCTCTGCCACACCCCAAAAAACTGAAGAGCCCAAGGCATTGAGCTGGCCGCCAAACTCCGCAGATTTGATGTTTTGGATGTGCCGATCCACGAAACCTTCCCCCCCCGCAACCCACAGGACGCAAAGGAACCGCTGCCAACATACCGCCAGCAGACGCCACCAGAGGTTCCATGCCCCGATCGTACATATACATGCACACACACACCCACTACTAATATGATACTACAAATGTTCTTAACCCTGGATTACGACAATATGCGCCACGTGGGATTTATATTAACCCTGATTACACCACTGGAACCTACAGTGGATCAGAACTGACCTGACCTATGTGTTATTCTGTGCCACAGCATCGCTGAATCAATATTTCATATGGATTTGTGTAAAAGAAAAGAGTCAGAAACATTTGCATGTGTGCATTTTGGATAAACTGTCTATTTCTTGCTATGACCATTCCAGTCTGCGATGTTGCATTTTACACTATTTCTTACTTTGGGGTCACTTTTACTTGGCCTTGTTTGCTTCTCGCCTGTGGCAGGGTTATGGCCTTTCCCACCCCACACCTTAATATCGCTTCAATGAACTGAGTTTATCAGTGGGGGCAGCCTTCAACTCAACTCTTCATGACAGGCTCCTTAGTGAGCTCCTTGTGCAAGCAATACTATGATTTAGTGACAGCCTGGGGTCATCTGAGATGTTCGAAAGCAAGTCTGAACCATCAATCATTAACTGTCCAGCATCTCTTACAAATATACATGTTTAAATATAAAGAAATCAGGAAAATGTGTTGAATGCAACATATGTATACATAAGACTATGAAAGAGCCGCCCTGCAAATAATATAGAGGTTTATTATGGAGGTGGTTCACTCAAATAAACTTAGTTATTACTGTGAGCAACAAGGTTCAAAAGGTTACATTAGCTACTAACTACTGTACATTAATATAGTTAGCTGTAGAAAAGCAAACACACCTGTAGTAGAAGGTACTCAACATGGACAAATGAATAAAACAGCTATAAATGTAGTGATTTAAACAAAATAAAGCAAAATAAATTAACAAATGCAATCTGTATATTTGTCCTCCCTCTTTTCCACAGGAAAGACAGACAAAACATTATAAACCCACATACAGGTTGGGATAAGTAAATAAGAAGAAAGTTACTAACACACTTGACTAAAGCCTGAATGCAGCGACGATAATTGTGTTTTGTATTTCACTGACAGGAAAATACAAATCGGTTATGCTCGCAATTCACTTCAACGTGTCTGAATGTTGTCATTAGAATCAGAGTGGTTTATTTTTTGGTATAGTTGATTGAACAGATTACATTATATCTAAAAGTAAGAATGTATATATGCTTAGTTTAATGTAAAGGTTAGTGAATAAGAGCTAAAACATGCACTCAGTGACACAGATGCACACACAAACTATTCAATTAGCACAATATCTGTAAGCTGAAAGGAAGACTGGGTCTAGTTCCCAGATTCACATGTCTAGAGGGACATGAGGCGTTTGTAGCTAAACTTCAGGGAGAGGAAAAAAAACTGAGCGAGCTAATGGGCTGTGTTTTTTTTCAGCAAACACTATGACCACATGTTGAAGCTGAAGGATGGACGTTTGCCATCAAGTGCAGATTCACTCCACTTCATTTCAGTCCAACAAATTCTTGTTATACTTTACATTCTAGTCCTAATAATGGATCCATGCTCTGAAACAAGCGCACATGTGGTTCACTGGCTGACTGTGGGATCTGCATTGACTCACCTACCAAAATAAGAGATTGACAGTAATGTGAGGCCGACTCGCAAGGTCACCACATACATGAACATCATTTATATCAATATGGTTGATTGTCGAGTTTGTATTTTCTGAAAACTGGTCCCAATTTGTCAGTTCGAATCAGCAAATCAATCACTCTCACACAGACAATCCATTTATTCCATATTATTTCTGCAAACAGGACAAATGGGAGGGCCTGTATTATATTGGAAATAAAAGTTGCTAACAATTTAAGTTAGCACAGAGTACCCATTAACAGCAAATCACACCTTACCACCGCAGAACAGCCCACCAATTACTGTAATGCCATTGGCAGTGCAGAGATCAACTGCACAATCGTTAGCTTATATTAGCCAACAGACAGTGAGAGGAGGATTCCACGGGGAGAATGTGAACCTTTACACATGTTGCAAGCAAAATGAAGACAATTATTTTCATTGCACTGCACCCAGCTATGTGCAATCTGCTGTGTAGTGTGTGTCCCTGATCCAGCTAATGGATTACCACGGTGTCCATGGATTCAAGGGTCGGCTCTTGTAGCTCTGGGGGTATGACCTCAGTGTACTGCACTTCATCCTTCAGCGTTAGAACACTTCTACTCCGCCGTGCTCGTTCTCGCAGAAGCATCTGGATGCTGCTGGAGGCCCCACCAGAGCAGTTTGTCATGTTAACATAATCCAGAGTGATGTCTGGTTAATTTGTTTCCCCATTCTAATAACCTTGCATATAAATAGTTACAATCAGCATGCGTGTTTCATGCATTTTCACCTCTTGAGCCTCTGAGGAAATTAGCATTTGAATTTGTAATCATGTCCCTTTTAAGTTGCATCACATGCAGAGGCTGAAATGAGGAGACAATTAACCTGCACAGCTAAGTGGACAAGAGGATCTGACAAAAATAGCTCAGAGGAAAATGAAGTCAAGTTGCATATTTCACATGCTGTCCTAATCAGGTTGGCTGTGGGTAAAGACTTCATCATCCGATCTCAGCAGCATGGCTTGAAATAAGATATAATTTCAATGCGCTGCTGTAATGCACCTCCTTCAATACAATGTAACACATACCGCACACTGGAGAATTGATAGACTAACAACACATTGTTATTGTGTATATATCTGTGAAATGAGTGTTTGTGTGGCACAGAGAACAAATGCATCCAACATGAGAGTGAATAACACTGTTTTGTGTCACGGGGACTGAACTCGCAATAAAAAACAGATCATATACAGCCGCTGACAGGTAAAAAATCGTTTTTTCTCCAATGTGTGAACTTATCAAGAACTAAGAAAAGCAGCCTTATTTTAGCAGGGTGACAACATATTTTTTTTTTGCCTTTTTCCAAAGTGTTTTTAGATAACTGTATGAGGTTTTGAAAAATTGTCTCAGCTCCTGGGGGAGCATGTAATCCTTCAACTTATTTGAAAGCATGAAAATCAACAAAAGGAGGATGTATGTTTGAATGCCCCCTCCTGTGCTGAACACATAAGATAATGTAGGAAAAGAGGCACTCCACAGCAAAATAGCTGAGGCTCAGTCTATGGCTTGAAATTTGATAATAAATAACAATTTTTTTGTATAGGAGGTACGCATAGGCTCACAAACCTTATTTCTAGTGGAGTTTTATCATAAACAAATAGTTTAGATTAAATATTTATCAACATATGTCTATTTTGAGGCCTAAAAAAATAGTTTAATGCAATTTCTGATGCAAAAAAAATATTATTTTGCAACCTGTTTGGGTATTGTTGCCTCGCAGCAAGAAGGTTGCCGGTTCGCGTCCCGGTGGGGGCACCAGAATCTTTCTGCGTGGAGTTTGCATGTTCTCCCCGTGCAGCGTGGGTTCTCTCCGGGTTCTCCGGCTTCCTCCCACACAGTCCAAAACCATGTTGAGGTTAATTGGTGATTCTAAATTGTCCGTAGGTGTGAATGTGAGTGTGCTTGGTTGTCTGTCTCTAAGTGTAGCCCTGTGATAGACTGGTGACCTGTCCAGGGTGTCCCCTGCCTTCACCATGAGTCAGCTGGGATAGACTCCAGCCCCCCGAGACCCTAGTGAGGATTAAGCGGTGTATAGATAATGGATGGATGGATGGTATGCATAGGCTCACAAGCCTTACTTCTAGTGGAGTTTTATCGTAAGCAAATAGTTTCGATTCAGTATTTATCAACAGATGTCTATATTGAGGCCTAAAAAAAATAGTTTAATACAATTTCTGATACAAAAAAAATATTATTTTGCAACCTGTTTGGGTTGCATATGCTAGTTCTGCCACATTGCTATTGTATATAATATTTTACTTTAATATTGTGGATTTTTTCAGTATATTTTAAGATAAAAGTCAATTTTGTTGACTGTAAAATTGCCAGTAGACCTGTAGTAAACAAGTTAAGATCAGGCTAAAGCACGACGTCCTTTTCTGTATGTTGTTCAACCTGTTTGTCAAGTATTTTTGATAAGTAAACAGTCAGACTTGTGCTCACTCTTAAAAGTCAACTATTGAATTATCAAATCACTTCATGCATAAACTAAAGTAGTGAAGCTAGACATGCCCAGAAGTTATGGGAGTTGGCTCAAAAACACGGCTTGTGCCTCTTCGATGTGCGAGCACAGAGAAAGAACAGCCTTCTGACCTCTTCAGTTGTTATAAACATTTAAGCGCCATCATTAAGATCTGCAGAAGTGTTTGCGATCTGTGAAAACTAAAGCTGCAACACGCTGAAGTATTTTAACGCATTTATTTTTCCATCTCGCTCAAAACAGGCCGGGTTCGTACGAGGAGTCTGTCATGTTCTACAAAGTAAAACATCATGAGTAGTGGCTCAGAGGGACAGAAAGTCAGGGTTATTATTAATAAGTGGAGGAGAAAGAACATTATGCTGGCAAGCTGGCTCATGAGCCAGCAAATTGAGCTTGCAAGTACTAAAGCACCACAGAGATAGGTCATTAAGATACCCAGGATGGAGCTAAGAAACAGAGTTCTCACAAAAAAAAGAAAAAAAGGAGTCTGCATGATTCTGAAAATAGGTTTTTCTTGGTTTGTAAAACAGCAGAAAGCTTCCTTCTACAGCGGCTCTATGCAGAACCACGATGGTGTCGAGCAAGCTTGATTAAATGTACGAAGTTTCAAACCAAGGTCTTCAGCTGCTAACTCCCTTTAAAAGCAAATGCTTAAACCACTTCATCTCCAGTCTGTGAGATTTATTTTTCTCTATTGAAGTACAGAACTATTAAACTGCCAGGTGTTGTGTTGAAGCACTAATGGCTTTGCAAACATCAGCAAAGGACTATTGAGAGGTTGAAGGAGCGCTCAGATGAAGAAGTTTCTACAGCTAAATTGGCTGCAAGTAAACGCCAAAGCTTGTCAACTATTGCTTAAAAAGCTGCGCAAATCATCAATGGTAGCCCTCAAGTATTGTATCATCCAAATTGAATGTGATGGTGAGTGATATATGAACAGCACAAGGAGAGCATCAGTACTGTCAACCCTTTGAGATGCTTAGATCCATGACAGATAAGGTTTCATTTTTCAGTCAATCGTTAGAGGCTGAACTGAAGTGATTACTGGAAAGTATTGTCTTGTCAAGGATAGCTTATATTACCAATCTGTCTGCTTTTCAAGGACGTGATTCTTTAAGTGTCTGAAAATTGAATTTTTGAGAGGATGTGTGTGGCTATTTTTTTTCTTCCGATACACAACTGATGTTTGCTTTAAACTGGTCAAAGAAGCAAATATAAAAAGAACCATCATTTATCCTCGAAGCTACCTCTGTTGAACCAGTGTCAGGATATTCCTTCTGTTTTACCCACCATCCCCGGAGAAACCATCAGTGTTCTGGTGCACTGACCCAGTGACGAGGAGGTCACTGACCCGAGTGGTCACCTTCAAAGTTCCCCGGCTAAATAACAGTGTCTATATAGCATTTGTTAGTGCCACTTCTGCCCAGACATCTGAAGCTTTATGGCTTTTTCTTACCCTGAATATAAAGAAAACACGGAAGCTAAACATTTGAACTAAACAGGACAAAAAGCACCTGACCAGCTTAAACAGAGTTAAGAGTGACATATAATGCCGACATCTGTAAGTGGCGTTCAAGAAAAGTATGTTGCTTGCTTTCAGCATAAAACTGCAAACCTTTCTAATTAAACCCTAAAACATAAAGAGTAGCTTGATGAATATTTGGAGCACATTCTTTCAACACATTTGCTGAGCTCCGATGGCGTCCAGCACGTTTTACATGAACATCAATGAAAATGAAAATCAGAATACATATAAAGAAAAAGAGTTTCTACTGAAGAAAAAACTGAAAACTATGACCTGGGTTCATGCTGTATGTCACCTGACTTGAATCCAATAGTGAATCCAACACCTTTGGGGTATTTTTCAGGGAAAGGCAAAGCAATACAACCCTTCAGCTGAAAAAATAGACACTCCAGAATTGTTATATCGTCCATGCCGAGGAATAATGAAGGTGGACATACTGGTGTAGTAGTATTGAGAACACAAAAGCTGTTGCATCGAGTTCCTACTGCGGTGCCTCTATTTTTAATATAGCAAATATAAGCTGTTTTAATTTTCCATAAGAGCAAATACAATATCATTTAGCTTAGAAGTAATGCAACTACTGTATACAATTCTGTTGTATTGTTATATACTGCACATAGACAGACACACATACATATAAATGTTATTACCATTTTAAATGCATGCACATGTGTAGCCCTTTGCATTGTGTGTGTGTCTCTTTATATAAGCCCAAAAACACTTTACCTTTGATAAACCTGAACATTATCTCCTCTGTTTATGACCCCATAGACATAACCCCCCCTAAAAAAAAAACAGCCTACAAAGCATGCCTGAATACAAAACAAGTTGTTGAGATTCACCAGTGTTACTTTATTAACGCACGAAAACTACTAAAGTATGGCACCATTAGGGTTGCAAAAGAGATAAGAATGTGAAAAAAGCAATTTCGGAAAGCAAGATCTAACTAATCAACAACTCTCTTTTCCAGCCCATCTGATATACAAATTGTGCCTAATGAACCTTGCAAAATCAATTACCTGGGTAATACTTTGCATGCAAGGGAAACCAAACACTGGATGCAAGATGCATACGTAAACAGACATTACTCACTGCAGATTATTTTGCTCCATTTACATTGCATTAGCACCAGAAACAGCAAACTGACTGGTGCATATTCCTCAATCATGTTCATTTCATTAAAATGCAACTAGGCCAGATACAGAAGTCATGCCCACCTAGCAGCTAGCTGGAACATTCATTACACCAAACTCTGCAACTTGATTAATGCCACAGCACCGAGTGGACAAACAAATAATTTGTGCAGTGCGATATCTGTGCATCTTGAAGTGTACAAAATAATACAGCATAAAGTATGGAGGTGACTCTTGAATGATGGACGATGGGACTCCTTTCTGCTGATAAAGTTCTTTTTACATGCCTGTTTAGCGCTGACACTTTGGCATGAAATACTATCATACATGTCCAAGATAACATCCTTAATGTATTGTGTGACCGTAGGTAGTTCAGGGGGATGTAAAGAGAGAGAGCCCGCTCTTTGTGGTGCCTTCAGACTTTGATTAAACCTATATCTAGACGTTATCAGGCCTCTGATAGAAAGTCATTTCCAGAATAAATAGGCTTTTGTAAAAATGTTCTGAGGCTAATAATGGAAAGAGGCATAGCACATACTCTGGATATAATTCATCCTTCAGCACTTGCTCTGTTGCATTTACAATAAAGTGGTAGCTGTTCAACAATATATCTTTCTCAGTAAAAAGTTGTTGAACTGTACATCAAACTTAAAAAAGCTGATCCACAGTTCTTCTGCAAAGTAACACAGTGGAGAAATTTCAGTTTCTGAGCAGTGAGGCACAAATCTAAATCTGGCGTCATGAATTATTAAAGCCCCCTTTATGGAGCTTTCTTCAGAGGAGAATTTCCAGCAGAGTATAGTACAAGCTTGAGATCAAATGGAGCAGAGTAAAAGAGCCAAATGTAATGCCAAAAGTATTTCCACCAAAAGTGTTCCGCGTTGTTCTGCACTTGAACACGACGGAGGAAAAGAACTGGATGGCTGAAAACAGGCAGAGACGGTCAAAGGGAGTGGTCTCACTTCACATGGTCAGCGACGGTCTCGTCCACGGTAACCGTCATTTGAATGATGAGGGGGAAATGAGAAAACTTGGCTCGTCCAACAAGATGACAAGATGATGACAAGAAAGCAGATTTACCTCTTCTGAATATCACTAGACAATAAATAGCTTTGGTTTGGAGGTGTCAATTGTGGATGAATCACTTGTCTCGGTGTCATCCAACTCTGCATGCCTTTGTGAAATTGCTTTTTGAGTCTGAGCCGCATGCACAAAACATTTTATCTTATCCCTAAAAGTATTTCTAAATGGCATTTCATTTGAGTCCCTGCAGGGAAGCTATATACAAAAGTCTTTTATGGGCTTTTCATCCATTTGATTTGGACTGTGGAGTGTTTGGGTCACACACTTGTTTCAAAGCACACACTACATCAAACGGCGTCTTTAGTTTCCTGCAGCATTGTACTAGTGCAGATTCAGGACAAGACACACAGTCGAAAATGGAGAAGAAAAAGAAAATTACAGGATGGATGCAATGGAAATATGTTTATCAGTCTATTGAACTACTTTTGCGGCTTCTGTCTGCTGATTTCTTCAAAACGGGCTTTGATTAGTTAGTTAGGCCTTTGTAGCCTTCAATATACGACTTAATACGATACCATAGAAACAAGATGGTGGTGATCAGGATGAAGGCAAATAAGGGTAATTTGTGATATGCTAGCTCTGACTGTGAACTTAAAGGTCATGTCAGTTTAAAAACAATCTCAGTGAGAGACAAAAACAAATGTTAAATTAAGATGTGTCAGAGTGTAAAGCTGCTTTAATTTAACCCCTTCCACCCTGGAGGTCCTTGTGCTGGGCTGCTCTGAGAACCAGGCGCCATTTTGAGAAGGTTGAGTTATACAAGCGTGGCACGGTCGAGGGCGTGCCATGTTTGTTGCTCTTCATTTTCAGACTTGGAAGAGTTGCAGTTTTTAAAACAGGTTCAATAACATCAGTGTCACTGATTCTCCAAAGCTGCTATTTAGCCTCTAATTTCCAGTTTTGATCGGGTGAATGGGTTTCTTGGAGCGTCTCAAAGGACAAGGACACTTTTTCATTTCAAAATCATTTCAAGTTTTACTTATTCATAGAGTCGAACGTTATTAAATTTGCATTTGTACCGTGTGTGTGTGGGTTGGTGATGTAAAGACTTTTCATTTATACGCCACACTTGTACGACTTTATAGCGAAACACTACACATCTATGTATATATATCGGATGGTTTAAATATTGATTGCCTCTTTAATCGAAGTCGTCAAAAGCTGCTACTTGTCATGCAGTTTATTCCCCAATAACAGGACTCACGTTTCAACCATTCAGCGTAGAAGTTATTTTGTCCACTTCCCCTGTACATCCTGTTAAGTGCACTTTTACCTAACAACACGCCACTAACACCTTATAAATGGAAATACTCTAAAATAGCTTCAAACTGAGAACAAGCGCTGATCACTTTGTAATCAATTTACACTGCTCGCAAGTTGCAAAATCAATGTCATATTAAGGTGCTAATTAAACACGTCTGTGTGTGTACAATCAGGGGGACTGTTGTAATTATAGCAGTGCAATTGTATCCCTCCTCTTTCTTTCTTTCTTTGTTTCTTTACATTTCATTCTAGCTAACCACAATGTAGCATATATACAGTAAATTCTTAACAGATACAGGAACATGTCAGCAATTATGACTCCACATATGAACCCCACATATAACCAATAATAATAATAATAATAATAATAATAATAATCCATGGTGTGTCACATATTTGTATAAAGTAGGCTTCTATAATAACATAGTGTTACTCATATGAATAAACCTTTAGTTTGCTGTAAAGTATTTGTTACTAGTTTACACACTTGATCATATATGATTACAACATTGTTAACTGTTTATATATCAGGTATAGATTGTTCATAGGTGCAATTATAAAGACAGAGTTAGTTACACATTTATAAACTGTTTGCAAGAACAATAATGGGCTATTCTATGGACCAGTTTTCCTACAGCTTCCTCGAAAGGTTTTATTTACTATAATGTAATACAAGAATTCACGAGTACATTATCACTCAAAACATTTTCGGTCAAATTCACTGAAAGGCACTCAGTCGCGCGGTAAATGCGTAGTGCATCTTTCTACTTCAGACTGTGGTGTAAGCCTAAAAAAACAAATGACAAAAACAAAATGAAATGTGGAAAAAGAAACATTTCCACTCACTTAAACATTTTCACGCTTCACTGATGTGGAGCAGTTGACACAAAAAGTGATAGGAACAGATTTTTAAAATGTTGTTTTTGTCTGACTCGTGGCGTCCCGGAAATATATGGAGAAGTCACACATGTCATTGTTAACAGTTTCACAGATGGTGTTTTTAGAAAGAGATGCTAATAGGAAATGATTCTAAATGTAACGTATGAAAGACATGAAATTCTTTCCATTGCATTGAGGTGGAGACGGAAATCTCAGAAGCTGAAAATGTTTTGGATTTGCAATAGTGATGCACACAGTATAGTGAAGCACTGCTGTAGTAGTGTGACACTTTACATACTGCAGCAGAGCAGTGCCCTCAACACGATGGAATATATGAAATTTAGTGATACTAAATGCCTTTTATGCTTCGCTGCAGTTGAAACGTGGCAGAATATAAATCAGTGGCAATCTCTGCAGCTCTTTAACTTGTAATAAGAATCAGAGAAAGGCGAAGCACTCGCCTCTTCAGACAGATAAACTCAACTGCTGAAGTTAACAGCTTTCTATGGGGAGAAAATGATTTTCCAATGTTTATACCGTTTAAAACCACTATAAATTAGAAAAAGAAAAGCTGATATAATTTTGTTTGAGCAGAATCTCTCCACTCCACTGAATGTGTCTATAAAATTCTCAGAGAAAAGTAGGTTGCTAAAATGCACTTAATTTGGCATGATAGATTGAGTCCATGCTTCAGTGACTGTAATTGAATCTGTGACCTATTTCTTCAGAAGAAAATTGTCTCTTGGGTTATTTGTCACCATACATTTTAATGGAATTCAATAGACTGGCACTGAATTTATACATTTTCATCCAATTATCAGCATTCTTTCTCCAATCAGTAGGTTGTTTTAAATTTAGCCTTTTACACAGTAATATCTCAGCCTTGTCAAGATGCAGATTTGTCTTTAGAATTCGGTGTGTTTTTCGCCGCTCCTATTTGGAAATCAATAGAAACACAGCTCTGAATGACAGGAGACTGCAGTTGGTCGGACTGATTTATCATCTGCTATTCCTCGCTGGAAATCCCACCAGAGATCAGCTGCTAAGACGGAAAACACAACATAAGCCAACCATGTCCAGTTGTTCCTTCGCTGAATGTCTCTATTAACAGGGATCATTGTTGGCTCTTTTGGTCTGCTATAAATAATGTATCACTCGAGTTACATCACTTAAAATAGTCTGACATACTGTAAAGCAGAAGATGAGAGAAGATCAATAGTGCAATCTTGGAAACGTTTAGTCCACCTGCCAGTCAGAAAACAATTGAAAGGCAAAATGTCACCAACGAACCAACGTTTTAGCTGCATTTTAAATCACTCACCCACTATATAGTGTTTGCTACACAGAAGACTCACTGGCGATTAGGGCAACAGCTGCTGAAACAATTTGGACACTTCTTCGATGTAACACAACTACATAATTATGTGCCGGATATTCATAATTATCTCTGTGGCATCAACAAATGCCAGAACATCTGCACCACATTTGAGGTCACGGACACCACGACATTCCTGGTTTTTGATAAGTTGTAACTGCCATGTTTCTCCACCACATTGAAATAAAACTTTATATCACAAATTTGTGCGCACGCAACTTTATTTTGTTTGGCACGTCGTGTTTCCACCCACACAAGTGTGACTTTACCCTTGCAAAGCAGTCGGACGCATTAAACCAACCATTTGTTTTAAAGCAGCAGCAGCCTCATTGTTGATAGAGCTCACATGCAAATATTTCATGAGGACATTTCATAACTCCGAGTCAATCGATGTAAAGTGCAGCATTTCGGTGTGCCTCATGATGATTCTGTAATGCACCATTTAATGGATTCAATTTTCAGACGAGAATTTGAACGGCACTACAAAATCGCTGACTCACTGCACGGTGGACTACAAAGTGGGTGAGCGGATGTTCTGAACGGAGCTTTTGCTTCCATAATATAAAATATCTGACAACAAAATAGATATTGCATTTGATCACTATGCTCATTTTCACCACAATCTCAAGTGGGCTTACCTTCCTCGTCTTAGCCAGGATAAAACGTGAAATGGGATCTGATGGTGCAGCCGGATGCTTCATGTACTGTAGGAGGTTACTGTCTGTCCAGGCATCATGGTTTGACCTGATACTGTACAGAAAGAGCTACAGTGGGCGCTAACAGTAGGAGACAGGTGTTGTCAAACACTCAACAAAAAGGAAAAGGGAAAAGTCAGTCTTCAGAAACATGTCCACAGCTGCTCCAGGACCAAAACTGGACAAGTTAAGTCTCAGTCATTGACAAGGCAGGTTCACAAGTCAAACCAGGTTGATCTCATGACCGGTCATGTGAAGAAACAGGGAAATTGATAGGTTTAATTTTGTGGACATTTTGGGAAATGCAAACACTTGATCCTCTTACTAATAGTGCTACAGATAGAGGTAACACAGTGGGATAACACCACAAGGAAAAAGTGTTTTTGTGTCACAAAAGACTCTCGTATCAGAAGCTAGCGTTTTCCTCTATAACAAAAATAACTCCTTGTCTCGTCTACCAGTCTCTGACATCGGCTTAGCAAAATCTGTGACCACGTGGTTTAATAGTTAGTGATATTATGATACCTGGAACCTCAGGGTCGCGTCTCTTCCTTTTGCGGATGACATGGTTCTGTTGACTTCATCAGACCATGACGTTCATCATGCACCAGGGCGGTTTGCAGCCAAGTGTAGAAACCAGGATAAGAGTCAGTACCTCCAAGTCTGAGGCCATTGGTTTTCTGCCAGAAACCAGTGAGTGAAGGAGTTTAAGTATCTTGGGATCTTGTTCATGAGTGACAGGAAAATGAAGCGTGAGATGGACGGCTGGCTTGGTGCAGCATCAGCAGGAATATACGAGACATTGTAGACACTGCACCCGACCATCGTGGTGAAGAGGGAGCTAAACAGGAAACTGAGGCTCTCGATTTACTGGTCAATCTATGTTCCAACCCTCACCTATGGCCATGAGCATGGGTAGTGAAAGAATGACATTGTGGAAATTAGTTTTAGATGGGGTGAGCCTAAGGTGAGGAGCTCAGACAACCAGGGAGCTCGGCGTAGAGTCACTGCTCCTTTCCATCGAAAAGAACCAGCGGGGGTTGTTCCTGCATCTGATTAGGATGCCTCCCATGCAACTTCCTTTAGAGGTTTTCTGGGCATGTCTGACTGGGAGGAGACCTAGAACTTGCTGGAGGGATTACATATCTCATCAGGCCTGGAAAATCATTGGGATATCTGGAGAAGAACTGGAAAGCATTGCTGTGGAATGACCTGCTTCACCTACTGACCCCACATCCCCATGCTAGATATGCTTTTTGGCTATCTTTCTTTTAAACTAAATGCTCTGCTTTGACATGATGTCAATTTGTTAGTTGACACAGCGTAAACGTTCAGTTATGAAGTTAAACCTGGAAGTCTCCATTAGGTTGGGTGAAGTTGATCATCTGCTGTCTGATTGTTCCATCAATGAGAACTTTGTTGGTTTGAACATATCAGTCAACCAAACCACAGACTACAGCCCTACTAAAGGTCACACGATTAACATTCTCAATGCGTATTACTCACATTGCAACATCCCAACAAAGAGGCAATGGATGACGCCAAAAGTCGGACATGAGATGAGATTACAATTAAGTTAAATCTCCTCACGTTTACGTCCCAAACATGGCAGAAAAGGAAAAAACTCTTAACAGAGTCCTGCTCCAAAAACCAGCCCTTCATAACCTCGTTCCACAGTGTACCGTTTTAAAACATTTTCAACGTCCTCACACAAGCTTATGCATAATTACTGACTACATCCTTATGGGCTACAAACATCAGCAGTCATTTCCCTGCAGACGTACACTGCATTCAGTGATGCTTCCTTTCTTTTGCTCCTAATTCCCCGCTGAGTGTCAGGAGTGGAATATTAGATGCAAATACAGATAATAATTATAAAAAATAATCATCATCCAAACCATCCTTTATAGAAGGCAATAAAGCCTGCAGTAATGAACTTGTAGTCATGAAATTTAAATTTATAATTACATGACTTAATGTAAGTGTGGCTCCTAATGATAAAGTACTTCTGGTGGTAAAATGCAATTAGTGGGGACACCAAGCAATCTAGCACAGCTGTCATACTTACATTTATGTGAGCTATAAAGTTCAGAACCAAGAAGACCCAACTGATAAAGGCACTTTACTAATTATGGATTGTTTCAGTGTCCTCTGCTTGTTCAATTAAGTCAAATTGAGAATGTTTTCTTCATTCTCTAGTAAACCGCTGTTTATCATTAAAAGTTCAATTGGTTGACTCTCGGTGGAAATGTTATCCATATCACACTAATGAGTTCCTAGACGTTTTTGTTCTAATTAATGCTACTAATTCCTGTTAATTAATTGTTGCTGAGGCTCGCTCCATCTGCTGAGTTGAGGAAAGTAAAATTGGGTCATTATAAAAAACAACTTGGTGCTATCGAAATATGGGTCTAGTTTTCCTCCCTAATTTGTTAAGCAAAATGCCTCAGCAGTCTGCTAAGTAGCAGATGAAAGCTAATGTTTGCACTGGCATCTATTTTGCATGAAAGAATCATTCTGTTAAATGGTTTATCATATTTATGGATGAGCAAAATGTAAAGCAGTGAAGAATGCCAGTGGCAGTCAAATGGATTGCCAGCATTATAGCACTAAAAGGTAATGAGCTAAAGAACCAGTAAGCTAGGAGTTCAACACGGTAGAATAAAGTGAAAGTATTTAGCCTCACAGAAACCAGCATAAATCTCATTAATAGTTCAATTTTGATCTGAAACACAGACTCTCAGAATCACCTGAATGTGGGGGCTGGGATCAGGATGCAGTGATAATTTGGTGGGATGGCGTGAAGTGACAGTAGCATTTGAGGGCTGGATTAATTACATCATGTGTTTTTTTTTTTTTCCAGTATATGCAGTTTGGATCTAAGGGTTAGTTGCAAACTACATGGACTAACACTGATCTTCATCCAATTTGATCTATTCATTCTGGATTCAGCTGTGGCCTTTGAGATGTGTACACTGTGGCTATGTGCAAATATTTGAAGCTGAGATGTGTTAGAAAGTGCAAGTCAAAGCAGTAACCTTCAGTGGCTTCGATTTTTCTA
Source organism: Stegastes partitus (assembly GCF_000690725.1). Lineage (NCBI taxonomy): Eukaryota > Metazoa > Chordata > Actinopteri > Pomacentridae > Stegastes > Stegastes partitus. The sequence goes on from NW_007578024.1 coordinate 220,610, forward strand.
AAAAATGTATCATCCTGCTTTACCTTGTGTTGTGGCTTGGGGTTAAAGAACAGAACACAGAGACCAGAAACTCCAGTACCGTAGTCCGGCAATAAACACCGCCTGTGTTATACAGAGCTATTCAGTTGTTACTGTGTCATGAGGTGCTGACTGAATCCTGTGGCTGTTTCTAAAGCATTTGTTTTTTTCGATGATGTATGCACACAGGGGAGCAGAATATTGTTGTTCGGTGTGTTCTAGCATCAGACTGTGTGTCAAAGGGTCCCCACAACACAATGAATGGCAGCAGGACAGACTGATGGAGAGACTGTCGACACTTAGTGAAACATCAAAAATAAATGCCACTATTTTGGATGCGTATTTACATAAATATTCTTTGCAAACGTCCTTGCACCCCGGCGGCACACGTCCCCTTGAATTTCTTTAAGAAATGTGACACATAAACAACAGAGTGCACCTTGATTGCTTAGTTTGGAAACATTTTGTCAACCTTGGAGAGAGTAGGATACAGTACCCCACACGGAATCACTCAACATGCATTACATGGGACTTTTTGAAGAGATATTTGTTGCCGATATTTTAATCCCAAAAATAAACTGCATAGATGTAAAAACAATGCACCCTATCGTCCTTCGAGCTTTACGTATGCTCTTAAAAATAGATCATAAAACACTCTCACATACCCGTGACAACTGGGGTTTTGAGAGTTTTAAGGCCTAAAAACAGAGTCAGTGGCAAGAAAACACCAAGAAACTCAGTTGCAGACAGTCATTAAATTGTGTTAAATACCATTCAAATTGCTCTGAGACCAATTAATAGTGTTTCATTGCTCAAAGATACAGTACGATCAAAACTGCATTTCCCTGTCTGATGGTATTGTTTTACAATTGCTGGAGCTATTAAAGCTGGCACCGCCGTGGAATATTAACAACACTCCTCTGAGATGTGAGCGAGCCAGTCGTCTGTCAGAAAGACAACAACAGCAGCTATCAGCCAAGATCGACATTATGTTTATATTATTATCTCTCCTTTTCTCTGCCTCTCTCTGTCTACTCAGGGTTAATTAATTCTTCTTGTGTGTGTTATGAACTATTTGTAAGAAAAAGCGCAAATTCTATAACTGAACATACCACTGATGTGTGCCAACAAATAAAGTTAGCCTGTAAAGAGACTGTGAAAGAGTGTAATTAACAGCATCTGTGAGAGTTTATTTGCTGCTAAACATAGCGAGCGTATTTGCTAACTTAAGCCTTTCTATCAGTGTAGCAGTTAACTTGAAAACAAACCTAGAAGCAAGAAACGAGGAGCAGATACTCCTCATACTGACTCTCATCTGCTGAACAAGAAAAAAAGATTTTCTGTTCTTTTTTTTTCTTCTTCGTACCAGATGTCACTTTGTAGTAACTGTATAAACTGTGAATGTGATGGACAATAATTATTCACCCCCACTGATCAGAGAATACGAATCAAACCCACTCAGACATTTGACCTTGCCTCAGGGCCGACCGCAGCGCTGCAGCAGTTAGGTTGCAAACCTTTGATATACATGAATCACCATAAGAAAAGCTCATTTCATCCAAGTTTTGTGACTCAGCATTGCAGATCCTATTTGATGTACTTTCCATTTGTTAGAAAGTATGTTTTATACAGAAAAGTGTGAATTCCTTTACCATTGTTCTATACTGTAGGGCTTTGGCTCAGCAAGAAAGCAGTAAGTTATGAGTTGTGAATTATGATGGACACTTACTTCACACATTACACATTTATCACCAGAGCGCCAAGTATTTCCTACACATCACGCCAGGTTTGAAGAGCGTGGCGATTTAAATGCCAACAGTTCTACTGATCTATGTTTGCTACTAGGCCTTTTCCTGCCATTTCCTGCACTACATTTGAATGAGTCTTTTTGATAAGAAGTCCTGTTTCAACATGAATCTGTAACATTGCTGACTTCATCTATCAGTTTAAGCAGTAAAAAAAAAAAAAAGCCTCTTTTGTCCCTGCTACAGAAAAACCTACATTGACTCCTTGCTCAAATAAGACCAGCTGGAGAACAGTGATGACTGAGGTAGAAATGACACGAAGGAAGAAGAAGGTTGTCAGTTCTCTCACAGGCCGCCTCAGGCTGAACTTTAAAGAGTAACTTTAACACCAAGCTGGAAAGCATTTTTTTTTAGTGATAACATCCCTGGTTGAAAGTGTGCTACGTTCTAATTATGGTCCAGGATGGATGCTGCATGTGATTCAAAACATCAGGAGTCTCTGTATGTTCCACACATATCAACAAAATGTGACAGTGACCTCCTGACAACAAGAGGAAGAGTTCCCTTGTTTTTTATGTTTGGCTGAACAACATGAAAAATGTCAAAAAGCCAAAACCTGAGAGTGCAACTGCTTCATAAAAGGAGGACCAAGGATGTGGAACATACTGAGTGTCATGGGATATATCGTGTGCACAATGCTGGAATCCAGCTTTCTGCTTTTCTGGTGTATGAGCAGTGAGCACACTCGCTGCATAGTCTCAGTTTTTGGGCTGCATGTCTTCCAGTGTTGGGCAGATAATCAAATTTCAACACATCCTCCAACCTGATTGACAATTTAGGTTGTTTGTCCCTACGCATTGAATACAAGGCATGAATTATTTGGTTAAATTTGAGCACAAAACGACTTGGGTAGATTTAAGGAAAGATCGGGTTTCGAGTTCAAATAAAACACTTGCATTATTTTAGTTTTAATGAAGATATGAGGTTAAGGTAATGGAAGATTAGCGGTACTAGCCTTCCATGCATTGTTGACCCGTCCATCCGACCCGACCTCCTCCTACGTTGGATTTTGGGGCTTTACAGCTTCGTCATCTGACTTCCTCCTGTCATAACTACCATCGCCACTAAAGAACGCTGTCACAACATGTGTCTGCAAACAAACCATGAGCTAGCTTTTTATGGAACCACATTTTCCAAAATGGCCGTCACTTGTACCCACATGGCCCCTTGCAGATGCAGAATTAGCCTTTACATGCCTGACCACACTGGACTCTCTAATGAGTCTGGTCTCAAGTGTGCCGTGGTGCAGCATGCAAACAGTGTTAAACGCTGCACCCAAAGCTCACGCGTACATTACATCACTGCAGCAGGACGAGAGCTTCAGCATCAGAAGGAAAGGTTTTCATCTGGTATATAATTGTTTAGTAGCTAAAAAACAGTTTATCCCCAGAATTCAATTTTTCCCTCCATCACAGTCAATCCTTTAAGAGTTATCGAAACACATCCTGTCGATTTGGGTGTCCATTTGGAAGCTCTACTGTTGTTCTTATTGTCCATGTATAAAATGGAGACAACATTTTAAACATATTCTGCTCATATGCTGCTGATGTTGTAAATATGGTGTTTTGGAGGATTTTCATCCTATAGTATAAACAATTACCAGTATAGACATTTGGTGCCATTTGGCTTATTATGTCATGAATTAAATTAGGTCCCAAATTAACAAACTGCTGTAGTGACAGTTTTTTGTACAAATGACATTAACCTTGTTCAACAGAAACAACATTTATAGGAGAGTAAAGTATGTGTGTGTGTCTGACTGACACTAAAAAGAGCTCAGCTGAGCAAAGACAAAATGAAACTGAGAGAAATCTTTCCTACAGAACAGCTACATAAAATAAACACTCTCCTGCCTATGTTCACAGAACAAAAAATTCAATATGGATATAATCTTCCACTTTACAAAGAAATGATTGCCCTCCTCTCAGTACAAGGCTCAGAGCTACAGTGTAAAATGTATCTATTAATTTCCTTCAAGAGATTGTCACTACCATTAGCATCAGGGATGAACAATAATGCAACGGCGCCTCGGTCTGAAGGAGCAGCAGCGAAAGAAAGACAGTCTACATAATTATTCAGCTGTTTCTGACACGCCAATCCAATCCACAAGAGGTACAGATTGTGTCTCAGTAAGGTGACCTCTCCTTTACTGTGGCAGATCTTTAAAAAAAAATAAAAACATCCGACCTGCCACAGCATACAAAGACTGTCTTTGTTCGGCCAAACATTGCCTCAACCTGAATAGTGTTTCAGAAAGCGTAAAAGTGAATAAAAGGCACACATTGCACATAGAATGCAAACCTATTATTGAGGTCTGCGCAGGAGGCCGCACGACAAGAGAGACGCGCACCACAAAACCTACAGGTTCCTGCGGTTGTTCACGCTCAAGATATTCACTCGTGCGAAAGCATCAGAGGGAGCGACGGGACTGACGGGAAGTCGGGTAATGCTGTTTTTCTCAGGTGAGCATGTTGTGTGTGATTGCATGTTTGATAATCAAAAGCGTCGAGGATGGCTCTCTGACTATAATCTCCACATTTGTTGCAGCACCAGCAGGCAATTTAAAGCTCTGAGAAATCACTGCTGCTCCATAACAACCTCTAAATATTTCAAGGTGACTGGAGGATATTGGAAGGGACCTCCTACTTTATAGAAGTCACCGATTGTTATTGTGGATTCTTTAGAGAGCACGTGAGATAATCAGGAGGCACCGTCACCACCAGACTAGTCAAACATGAGGATGTAAACAAACAAGTGGATGAGGGGCTGTGCATCATCTTCTCTAATGTTAATGTGAGGTGCAAACTGCTGGATGAGATTTAAAGCAGCACTTGGAGGGAATCTGACAATGAAATTTAAATTACTGTGAATTTAAATGGTCAGTTAAGACATACAAAGACATGTTTGTCTGCAGAAAAGCACACACACACACAAGTGTTACTTTTACTGCAAGTAAGTTAATTTTCAGGCTGCTCCTCCTTTAAATAATACAAACAGTGAACATGAAACATTATTTCATTTGCATAGGTTAATTAAAAACTGTGTCTGACTTCTCTTTTCTGTGTTGATCAGAATACTAATTAAAAAGCACAAGTAATGTACATGCAACTGATAATGTTGACAGCTTTTTGCATATGCCTTAGAGGATAATTATTTTTTTATTTTCTACATAGATGTTGTTTTACAAGGTTGTTAATTGTATTTCAAAAAAAAAAAAAGCTTGTGTTTATATGCGGTGAGTGTAGTTTATGAACAGAGCTGTTCTCCTCCAGCCAAATTCAACAGCCTCAGTATTTATTTTACAGCAAAGCCAGTAATCCACGGGTGCCATTGTGTTTTTAATTGATTGCCGTAATGGTGTAATCTAGTAACTGAACTGGTGAAAACACCCAGAATTCTCCTTTTAATTAATGCTTGTGGAGATGCGTTCTTTCACTATGCAGACTCTGATTTATTAAAGCATCAAGTACGGAGTCGTGGCGTCTCGGCGTGAACGGGGACGTGCAGCATGTGCTCGACATCGTTTGTCAGAGTGAAGCTTTTGTCTTCTGCTGCGTCCGAAATCGCCACCAAATGATATTTTTTGAAAAATGAACCTACAAATTACAATTCACCGCGTGACACTTATTCCATCACACTGGACTTGGTACCAGTGAACCCATTTGAGGGTTCCTAAATGGCCACTTATCTTGTGGCCATTTAGTTGCCAGTGCAGTAAAGGTTACAAGCACAGCCTTTCAAAGTAACACAACATGCTGATAAATTTAGTCCCTGAACTTTCTGTCCAACTGAATTTGGACAGAAAACAGCAGAAGATATTTCACACAGACACTGCTCCATTGAGACTGTGAGCTGTTTTGAACTGAGAAATAATAAAAAAAAAAGAACACTTCCTCAGATAAACAAAACCGAGCATTCCACTGTTTTTTTGTCTGATTTTTTTGTTTGTAGTGACAAATTAATGATTTTGTCTGAAGGTAGAGATCAAAGCATAACACAACAGAACTGATCCATTACAATGGATCACAGGCCCACATGTGCGGACAATAAAAAAACACTCCCTTCCATCTCAGGCTTCTGAAAGTGCATGCATAATTTTTAAGTCTTGTCTTTGCTGCTAATTAATTGGAGTAGCAATTACATACGTGCAGCTGTTCGGCCAGATGCCAGTGAACTCTGCTCTGAAGTCATGTTGGCAAATTAAACCTGACAAACATGAGGCATCTAATCAAGAGTTTGTCCAGTAACAAGAACCACATCTGCTCTCAGACACACCTGCGATGCGAAGATTTCAAAGATTTATTGAAGTAGCAATATTATGAGACACAACCTGAAATATTTAATGGAGGAAATGACTGGCTGAGGCGCATTACCTCATGACAGCAGCGTTCTCGGATCGATTCTGGACGGCGGATCTTTGTTCCATGCTGTCGTGCTTTGCCTCATGTCTGGTTCTACTTCTGTTTTTACATAGAAAGATTTAGCGAATATATGAGGAAGTTGCAATTTAGGATATCGTCAGATGCAACGGTGGCATTTGGATGATTTAATCACACACCATCCTAGTGTAAAAATATTTCTGGACAAGTAAGCTGCGCTCTGAATGTTACAAGCATCAGCACTGAAACATACTTAAAGTGTTAAAGGTGCTAAATGTGTACATCAATAGACCCTGACAGTGTTATATTTTCTGTGGTATTGGATGATTAGAGATTGTAGGCGGTCTGGGTAGAGCTAATTTTAACGATGCTGTTGGATTGATTCAGCAAAGTAAGTGGTAGCAGCTGTTAAATGAACACAGGGAAGTAAAACCAACTAAAACAAACTACCCAAAACATAGTCTAGCTCGGTTTCCATCCAAATCTAGTGCAGATTCCCTTGAAAATTGACAAAAGAAACTCCATCCACTGTGTGATTACGATTGGTGGATTTGTTGAGATAAACAACTAGCGGTGCTAATTCTCCAATCAGGTGCCATTAAACATTCGTACAGATCTGGGTTGCAGCTAAACAGCCAATTGTTGACAGAAAGGATGTGAAGGAGAATTCATGAAGACCTATGGAAACACAGCTGTGATGCTAAGAGAGTTGGTTGTTGTATGTTGGCGCAAGCGTTTACAAGAACAGCAGCATAATTTAATATCATATGTCTGCAGCAGAGGAGGCTGCAGTTGTCGGACAGCACTTCAAGGATCCTCGTAACAGCGCCCCCTGCCAGATGATGGTGAAGTGTGCGAATTACAGCATTAAAGGTTGGTTCCAATCTTGTAGTTTGTAGTTTTGCGACACCAGTCCTTTTCTGACACACCTCGCGCTATTTATGGCTTTAAAGGTTTATTTCGCCCAAGCAGTAATTTCGGACAAATAAGTTCTAAAGATATCTTCTACCCAACACTGTGCTTTTTTTTGCCAGTATATGTGGGGTAGCAAAGCTAGCTCGCAATAAAAAAAAAAAAAAGTTTGCCATGTTATCTTGCCCAAAAAAGAGGTGATGAAAATCAAGGGTCCTGGAAATGTGGCTCTACAACAGCAATCCTGACGATGCAGCTTCCTCTGCTGCAGACACATGTTACTGTGTAAGCAGCTCTTCTTGTGCATTGCAGGATCTGTGACCTCCACTACGACTGATGAGATGTAGTAGTTGCTTAGCTTACCTCTAGTTTTATGAGCATGTTTTTTTCGCCTATATGGTGACTTTTATGTTGCTGATATCAATGTTAGAAAGGAGAAGACTGGGACTCGATGAGGATATCAAGAAGGCTTTAAAATGGGGCTTGTTGTTTCCTCCAAATATAACCAATCAGAGTTCTCCAAGTTTAACCAATTAGTGTCAAACCCTGCACAGTAGTTGTTCCAGTTCTGCACTTCAGGCACTTTTCTCTCCCTGAAAGAGGCCTAACAGGAGTTCCTGCCACTAGAGCATTCACAAAAGTTCTGGATAAAAGTTCCTGCAAAGAAAAATAGCCTATTGTTGCTGCCACAATGAAATGTGGGATTTAATTATCACCTTTCTTCTTGTCAAATATACACTCGTGTATCCTATGCTGAGGGAGAAAGGAAAAGAACCACTGAAGCACCTTTCCTTCAGTATTTAAAGAATTCCACCATGTTGGTTCCCACTTAGATACACAGGCTGTGTTCCAAACTGCATACTTTGTTGTTTATGTACATAAAGCTGCCCTCACAAAGTGCAAACTGTGCATGCACTGTTATACAAATGGGAAATACTATGTCCAAATGTTGTACCATAAACTTCACAGTCTATAATGTGAAATGGGCTGTCGTCTTTTGAACGCTTTTGGCGGTCAAGCTAATGCAAAATTCAATCAGATGTAGCAGCACATCCTGATATTTTTGGTACACTGCATTTGACATACTATGTATTTGGACATGCTAAATCCTTTTCTGGCACACTACATAGCATGTAAATACGGCTATTGGAACACATCCTTAGATTAAACTTCAGACCTTCCAAAGCAAAGACAGCTATTCGACTGCAGCATTGATAGTCGTGTCAGTATTTTGTGAGGTCCGTTTCCCTGACATGCTGTCTAATTTTATCATTTCTAATTAGCTTCAAGTGCAATTTATTGCCACATCTCAGAACTCACAGTAAAAATTTCAGTCTAAAGCAGTAAACAAAAAGCTCATTAGGAAAGTAAGAGAGGGCTTTTTCTCATGCAGAGGCACTCACAACACTAGTTTATCACTTCGGATGTCTATATGCAGCAATAAAAGTTCTTGTGTTTTTAAAACATCTTCATCAGTTTCAGGCTGCCGGTGATAGTTTCCCTGCTCATCTTCTCCGGTGAAAACTGCACAGCTCCAGAGCGAGTCAAACTGTGATGTGCTGCAATGCAGATGGATTTTTCATTGCCCTGCTTGGAGGAGGGCAAAGCGGTAACATTGCCTGCCTTCTCGCCAGGGTCTCTCTTGTCTCCGCAGCCTCCAGTCAAAACGCATGATCATCATTCCTTCTCTCTTTATCACCACAATGTACCGCGTCCTCACCGCCTGACAATTTCATATACGCTGAAATTCATGACCTCATCACAATGCCGAAATTGATTTAGCATGCTGTGATTTCCTTTTCGCTTCTGAAGCCTATTCTGATTTTTATTTTTGACGGCAGCGAGAATGTGATGTGCTGAATTTTCGCACTGTTCAATTACATTTGATGTCGTGAAGTCAGATTTGATGGTGCTCAAAGAACGCAAACAGATGGTCCAGTGTCTGACAATAAAACAAGGGAATGCAGAAATATTATACAACCTACAAAGATACAACAGATCTCTATTTCCACTTTAAAACGTCACAATAAATGTGCGCCGTGTCTTTTCAAAAGCTATAAAGGAACTTCAAGGCCCTTATCTCCTCCGTAAAGTCTCCAGTCTATAATATTTACATCCATCTGGGAGGAGCCAGAAGATTATACTCTGCAATGATTTGAAAAAGGAATTGAATTATTAACCGGCTGGCTTAATAAAGTGTCTGCTGTTGTCAAAGATGACAGGTTGAGGCGATGTATTTGATAGGTAGCGTTTGTAAATCCCATTGAAAGGCATCATTAATCTTCTCATCTGGATGCCGTGGGACATAAAATGAAAGAGTGGGAAATTACTTGTCATCCTCACAGCAGTGCACTGGAACATTTTAAATGGGGGTGTAATTGTTTTCCTGATTAGTTCGGCGTGGGTATGTGTCTATTTATTTACATGTTCTGTTAACAAGGACAGTGTTTGTTGTGACCTACTTCCCCCCACCCATACCCAATTGAGGATGAAAAATCCCTTTGAGCTGTGGGAGCAGCCGCAGAACTGCCTCCGCTGGAGAAAAGGAACATTATGGTAGTTTAAGTAGACAGTTCAAAGATGCATTTTCACCAATGAAATGAAGGGATTCTTTTCTTTATGAACAAACAGATGAGCTCATGTGAAGCTACTAAACCCCCCTTTAGGAATCCTGCTGTGACACTAATGGCAATGTACAGGGACTGGGATGAACAGACACAGGATTAGTGTTTTCTCAGCCAGTCATATATTCTGAGTTGATGTTATGTGATTATTTGTTTGTATTTAAAACATAACTAGTTACAGCATAAAACTGACTGTTATTGGACCATGTGGGAGCTGTGAGAGAAAAACAATAGAATACACATGGACAACAGATTTAAGGCAGGTATATAAGATAAGAGATGAATAGTGCTGTTGAGAAAAAAAGGTTTTTTAATTAGATTCCTTAAAAAAAAAGGTGCCAAACTGTGTCGAATCCAACAAATGAGCCATTGTGTCAGATCTTACATAAAATAAAAATTTTAAAAAAACATTGAAATGTTGGATTAAAATGTGTTTAACCACAACAAGTCAGTGTCTAATATCTGCAGAATCACTGTGATGTAGGGGTTGAAATTTTGGAATAGAAATCCTTGGGGGTTGTGTGTCACTTGACCTGCCCCTCCCCCCCAAAAGCCAACGATCTGCTTTGTAGGCAAACCAGGAAACATTCAGTCAGTCTCCTGGTTGCATTGACTAAAGTGTCATGAAACTCTGAAGAAAAGTAGAACCTGTCAGGAAAAACAGCCTTCAAACCTTTTTGTGTGTTTTATTTTAAAATCAGATTGGACTGGTGATTCTGTGCATGTAGGTTTTATGTCCTGGTGAGAGTTGAACTTGCACTTATGTCTTTCTCATCATTCATTTGGATAACAGCCGAGTCTAGTTATTCTTTAGCAACTTTCCAAGATGGCCGCCAAGTAGCGAGACTATCCCATAAGGATTAGGGCCGTAGTTAGCATTTAGCATGACTACTTATTTCGTGTTTCTTTTCTTCTCAATTTGCATTTAACATTTAGATATTGCTTCAATTCAATTATTATGGTGTTGGTATCAAAATTTAGCTTTCAAAATACAGAAACCAGAAAATGAAATGACTAAAGACTAAGAGCTTTCTTTAAGTAGCCCAAATCCCAACCAAGCTGTTTCGGTTTTACCTGATTCACTTTGTGTAAAACAAATCCAAGCCATTTTTTTTTTTTGCCAAGAATCACAAATTGTACAAAAGATGTCAAAAATATATACTTAGATCCACACCAAATATGGAATTTTGATTTGCAAGGCAATGCAGGTGGCAAAAGGCAGTATTAGCTGGATGCTAACGTGCCCAAAATGCTAACAAGAAAATTACCTAACAAGTGGACACTGCATCCATTCTATTACATCTCATAATTTGTATAGATTTCAAATCTGGGTGAAAAATGATGGCCTACCCAACCATATATAAAACCCATTGCTAGAAACACTTAGAAAAGAATACATTATACACACTGTGACTCTCTCGCTGCTAATTTGTCCACTGTGCTCACCAGCTAGTCGCAAACTTTGTCTGAGTCTCGGCCTTTTGATGCTTGTAAGTGGAAACAAAGCAAAGGGTAGAAAGAGGAGAAGTGCAGATTTGAGTAATAATTCACTGTGACTTTGTAGTTTTATTCATGTTTCATGTTTCTAATCAAATTTTGATTAGTGCAGCTTTATGGGATTGCTGTGGACATTTTGGTTTCATTAAGCATAGCAGGCTATTTGGTTACCGTCATCACATGAATCATTCATGACTAACAAAAAACTTAAATTAGAAATTATTAGGAGTGGGGGGGAATCAGCATTGCAGCATCCCTCTGAGCAACAGTAACCCCACCCTCCTCACACCACCACCCCATCAACATTTTCTCTCAGACACAACGGTGAATAATAATGCGATGCCACTGTCTTTATAATGAGGATACAATGACACATTTAGAAACTCTGGTCCTCAGATTTTTCCATGTACAGAACAACATATAGTGGGAGGTGCGCTGTCTGGCTCTGGCACCCGTATGTTTAGTTCAAATTACCTTTCCAAACCTATAATTAAACTACCTGCCCTAGTTTTAAGGGTTCGAAAATAACCTCCTGAATGAGCAGATGTTTGCATTTTAACAGCAGCTGTCATGGGTGGGTGCTGGCAGCTCATAACATGCATACTTGTTGTAATTGAGAGGTAGTTCTGCTTGTCAAGTGAAAAAATACATCTGTCATAACAAACTGCTGCTGCAACTGGCAGGATTTATTGATAAGGGGTTGTAGAACTTCCCGGGAACCTGGAAATAATTTGAACTTTGTCACGGAGCCCTGAGCTGTACAGTGCTATCAGGCAGGCTGGCCATCCTTCATCACACCATATCTGAACTCTTCTGTCATGGCTGTGCTCAGGCTCCAATTGCGGCCGGACAAAAAAAGGGAGAGAGAAAGGGTGGTGGAAAAAAAAAAAACGGAATATGGATGCTTCAATAAATGTTTTATTTATTTGTATTTTTATTTATTTACACAGGCATTGCATTTTATTAAGAACTCTATGCGCCAAATGCAACATCATCCACGGTGACTGTTGGTATGAAACACATGAATATCATTATTAGATATTCCTGCTAATATATTAACACTCGGATCTTTAGACTGCTTTGTGACACATTTCCCCATTCATTCACAATTTTAGCATTTCTCAAAAAACAACAAAACACTCTGGCAGGGTACACTTTGTAACAGCATGAATGAAATCTAGTGTTGTTTTTCTTGTGCACCCTGAAGGGATGTGTTCCCGCGAGGTGCTACACACACACACACACACACACACACACACCCTGGTTCGTGATGCAACCAGATCTAAACACGGAAAGCTGAACCTGATCACTCAAGTCTCCTGGGAATCTGCTGATGTGCCAAAAAGGCTCAAGTTCACAAGCAACAAAAACCCAAGGACGCAAGCCACCTGCTGCTGCTCAAACAAAACAACAGGCAGCCACTACAGGTCACACAGCGACTCCTCAGAAGCACTGTTGACCAGCCAGCGCAGCGTTAACATTGATCCAGACAAAGCCAGCCTCACATGCCATCAATAATTGATGGTGAGTCATAATCACGAGGTTTTTATTAAATGACTATTGGCCGGCGCTCCTTTCAGGGGTAACCAGCTGTGTTGTAGGAGAAAGTCAAGTCAAACCAGGCCTTTTGTTCGATCCATCAATCTTCTGCGTCACTAAACCGGTTCTGATTATTTTTTTAAATCTAACGTGGAGGGAGAGATTAGAAAATTGAATTCATCAGTTTGTTTAGACAAAACAGATTTGACAAGAAGATGAAGGATAGCAACTTATTTTGAAAGATGATTATCAAAACATTAAATCTGTGTTGAAACTGGGATGTTTTTGTCGAGTTAGTTCACTGTGGGACTCGGGGTTGGGTGTTGTTGACCAGGGCACATGTTAGATATTCTCTCTGGTGCTGTCATAACAGATCTTTACATCATAAGTGCTATTTTAGTCTGCGGCAACAGTAAATATGACCCTAAATATCAACGCTTTATTCACCACATAGTCCTCAGAGCCCAGCTTGATGAAGATGCACAGACTTAGAATCAGTGTAACAAAGTCAGAAGGGGCAAGGAAGACATAAAAACTCTGACAAGACAGCCGGGATGTGTGAACACATAGGTGTGAATCCTGGATCATAAGGTGCCATGTCTCCTCACAGCAATAATAGGCCATTGTTCCTTGGAAACGGACAGTTCTTGATACAAAACAAGTCATGAAAAGTCAAAGAAAACCCCTTTTTCCCCCCCTGACAAATACATATTAAGGATTAAACAAAATATACAAAGATGAACAGCTGAATGGAAAATAACTAAGGTGAGGCAAATGGAAGAGACAGAACTGAATTTATATGCAGCTTTAGTCCAACAGCAACAAGACGAAAAAATACCCACCATTCATGTCACTTTATTAGTTTGTTTTGTGGTTTGTTTTGCCAAAAAAACAGTTAATAGCAGATGTGATAATTGTGCTACTCATTTCAGATTTTTTTGGTAACACACAACTTCTATTTTTTTGGCACTGTTTTCCACGGATGGCAAGATAACAATTCTGGAAAATGGCCCCACTGTTCTTAATAGCAAACCAGAGAACACAACACCAGACCTGTTTGAATCACTGAATAAATACGACACATGGGCTAACTACAACCTCAAAACAAATCAAAATGTAAAAACAAGCAGCTGGGAGAACACCATTAGCATAGTCTGAGCAAAAAATGCAGTCTTTTCCTGTCTTGTTTCATCTTATAATTACAAAGCATATCCGACTGGACAGGTTGGTTAGCGTAAGTGTTCGAAAAGGAGTTTAATTATGTCGGCGTGCAGGATTTGATTCAGCATGTCATCGCAAATTCATTTACTTTTTTGCTGCCATTCGGTGCGATAATGTGCAAAGTTGTTAGCTTCAATTCTGCGCTATTAGCCGGCTGCATTCAGGACAGCTTTGTTTGCAGAATCAAGTCCTATCGTAGTGCACACACTGATGAAACACAAGCTGGCGCCCTGTTGCGTGCATTAGAGCTCATATATTTGTGGCTGGCACAGTGTCAGTTTTACATAGAAGTGAATGAGAGAAGGAAGTTGCACCTGCCCCTTTGTTCTCTTCCCTGAGGGGGATCTTTGTGTTTGTCCCAAAGCACTGTGGAGTACAGTGACAAATTTCAGTCGAACCCACACAGCTTCTGACAATGACTGAGGACTTTATTCCACCTCCCATTCACTGTTATAGTGATATGTATGTTAAATGAGTGGAATTAAGCTGCGGGCTTAGCCATCGAGAAGTATTTTAACAGAAAAATCTCCACTCCTGTTTTCCTTTTTTTTTTTTTTTTTTAAAGCCCCTTTTAAAAACACAAACACAGTCTTCTGCTCCCACACGCACATACTGTACACGCACACACACTCACAAATACAAAAGAGATAAATTAGGCATTCTGCCAAGCCCATTACCATTTTTAAAGAGACATCTTCTGATTTAAGGGGGCAAAATCCTGAAAAAAGGAATCAATTAAAGTGAATTGGATACAGTATAGTGGAGAAAGTGGACATGTTGTTAAAATGCAAACAGCATCTCCATCACCTCCCCTGAACGAAAGAGAGAGAGAGAGAGAGAGAGAAAAAAAAGAACTCCTTCCCATCTCTTCAGCTGCTTCGGCCCCGTCCTGAGAGATTGGAGCTGTAGAATAAAGAAGGCATCTGTACTCTTCCAGGTCAGTCATGCCCTGTTTGGGAAGGTTGGAATTTGAGATCCAAGGATAAACATCAGCTCCCAGGAGAGGACGGTTACTCATGTTTGAATACTGCACGGGGAAAATGAATCTCTCCACAAGCAAAACAAGCATGAAGAACACTTTTCATAGGCTCTTTTGGGAAAGTTAATTCTTAACCTGCGGCTTAGAAACGATGTTTGGCTCATCCTCAGCCGCTTGTTTAACACACATGAAGAATGTAGCATTGTGGGGGAAAATGAAGAGAAATGACAAAGCAAATAAAAACAGAAAGTGTCCATTTTGCTTTCGCTGAGAGAAATCACTGGAGCTGAACTCGAATAAGCCATTTCTGTGCCAGTGTTTAAAATGCAATTTTGATGTGTTGCGTGCAGTATTTTCTAACCCTGCACATTTTCTATTCATTTTGATCGCCCTTCTCGTCGAGAATAATGTCTCCATGGGCAGAAGCAAGAGTAAACAGCTGTGCCTTTGTATTATGAGTGGTTACAGGTAATCAACAATGCATCCACTTACCCAAGACTCTTCACAGAGGGGATTGTTTTCAGCTGCACTCAATGATTGAAAGCATTAGTGATGAATGGCAAACTGCTTAGATGGTTCGCAGACTTTCACTGTGACCATGACCACTGTGCGATCATTGGGGGGGGAAAAAAATACACCATTTTAGTGTTTACTTATCTCTCGCATTCAAATAATGCAGTTTTGAAATTGCACGCACATGAGAGGATGTTGTTTAGATACTAATTTGAGGGAGCACTATCTTCTGGGCCGGTGTAGTCGCAGGCAGTGCAAGCGGCATGAGAAATGTGTTTTTAGTGAACTCCAGGTGCGTGTTTGCCGTATCTGGAGAATAGAGAACAGTTTTAGGCTCATGATAAGAGACACGGATGAGGGGACTTGTGGCTGCCCAGTTGCACGGAAATCCAGCATGTAGATCAGGAGCTAGAAAAAAAAAATGATGGAGTTACAAAGGGTACACCTTTATTTTCCCCGATCCTTTTACTTATGAGATATCTCAGTCTTTATCTCGCGCTCCCCCTCGACACACAGTCACACCTGTTTTCAAAGCAAATGTTATCAGACCAGAGGCCATCCAACCAAATCAAACACACAAAGCTCAGCTGTCGTGACTTGGTAGCACTTCTTGTTCAAAATACTGTCGATCTATTCAAGTAAATCACACGCTGAAGGGACATTAAATTGCCTCGCTGTGGCTTCAGGCCATTGCTTCTAAACTCTATAAAATACGTGGTTGTGGGTAACAGAGAAAAAAAATTAACGCATGGGGAGAACCATCATGAATTTTATACATCACCAAATGTTGTTTTTCTGTGAAATATATAGTTATGTTTTTACTGCTAATGAGCAATTTGGCATGGAGACAAGACTTTATCGTTGCTGTTAGCCCGCTGAGATGCAGCACAGTGATGTGATTCTTGCTCTGTGGTGAACCGGGTCAACCAGAGGTTCAGCACAAACATGAACGAGTGTTAATGGGAGTTTTGTGTGCCTCACACTTTTGGAAGCTTCTTACGAAACGATCGAATGGCTTCAAAAACTCAGATTGTTACTGAGAAAAAGAAACAGCAGATGAAGGTGTAGCCATATCACTGATCATCAGTTCTCACATTTTTTTTATTATGGGAGCAGATGGTGTGGCGAGACATAAAAAAAAGGAATAAATGGATCGCTTGTGTCCAAATGCGCCAAGACATAAGCAATTTTAAAACTTGTGAAACCTTTTTCTCAGCATTCATATGGGATTAATGAGCTAGAAAATCAAGTTTCTGTTTTTTAAATCTGCATCTTCAGTAAATATTATGATGATTTGGAAGATTTATGTCTTTTCCTCAGTCAATGCAGCTGTAGCACATACAGTAGCTGTCTTATTTTTAATTGAATGTTTATGAACGGTTGCATCCTCATCGTTGCCAGTGCCACGTTGGGACCTACACGCCGTTCTTTCTTCCCTAAATTCTACTCTAGCTATTGTAGTTGTTGTGCACTGACACACAAAACTAAAAAAAGGACTCTGAATCACCGCTGCCTCTTTGTCTCCAGGGGACGGAGCTCAGTCATGTAAGCAACCTCATCTTGTTTGGCTTCGCTAACAACTGCCATCAAGCCAGTAAAGTAGACAGATTGTGACGGATAAATGTCTGCTGAATGCTGATTCCCTATCATTGCATGCATGTAGCATCCATGACATCTGTGACACCAGCGGGGCATGTGGAAAGATGGCCCAACAAAACTTATTAAAACATTTCAAATTACACAAAACAATGTAAAAAGGCTGCAGTTCTGTGTGTAATTTTGGGACTAATAACTGCCTAATAGGAGCTGCAAGGAACAGGCATGTGCCAAAAGAAGTAATGTGATTGTAGGCAAGCCAATTATAACCCAATTACCCAGCTTACCTTGTCGGAATTAGAGCACAGTGGGTTTGTGCAGTGGGTGAACTCATCATGCTTAGCTGGGTTTTAGTCAAGGTAAGTGTTTATTGACACAAACCAGCAGAGGGCTGTTTTTGTTTTGTTTTTATTTTATATCTTGGATATAACTACAGTAGCTCATGTAATATTCTGCTCATAGGGATCATCCCTGCAGAATCTCTTTTAGGGCCATTTAACCGATGATAGAACTGCTGGTTGGAGCTCAGTGCTGACTGGTTAGACACAGAGAAGACAACCCTGATCAGTTCATAGTGGACAGTGACTGCCATGCTTCCTGCCCTCTCAGTGTCCTTGCTGACTACCAGTCCTCTCCTCTTTAACGTCGACATACATTTAAGACGTGAACAAACATTATTACAGTGCTGCCCATTTATTATCAGACCCTCGGTCCAGGATGGAATTATGACTGTATCCGGGATGTCCCAATAAGCGGGCTTCGAGAAAAATGGGAAAATGTTTTCACAAGATCAAAGGAACAATTTCTTTCAAGGTCAAGAAGCAGATCTCAGGTGAGCAGGTAATTGTCAAACAAACAAACACGTTGCCTTCCATGGCTGATCGGTGTGTGATAATCTGCCACGCGTGACCGACACTCGGCCCGTGAGCCGTAACGATTGGCCGATTGTGAATTTCGTTATGACAAAAAACAGGATTATGACATTATTCTATGACAATAAACGGGCTGTTTTACTGTTATATAGGAAATGATTCAGGACTTTCAGGACAGGATATTTTCTGATTATAAACGGGATATTCAATAAAGCGGTATGACATTAAGTGGGCAGCACTGTATTTGGAGTTGTGTACCCGCCACTTGGTAATAAGTCGATTGTTTTGAGCTCTGCTTTTTTGTCCTTCACCTCCTGATTGAAACGTTTGCCTCTTTAGCTTCTAAATGCTCCACCACCTTCTCTAGCTAACTGGGTCTGTTCGCCGCTAGGTTCTGGTTCAGGTCGAGTACATCAGAGCTTTTCCACTGGATGACAGCTTCCAGCGTCTCTTGTTTAGAACCGATGAGAACTGTGAGAGTGAAGCAAAACAATCAAGCTGTGTGTTGTGATCACAAAACAGCCGCTTAAAGACACCATAACCTATGAAAAGATAAGAAGGACAGGTATTCATGTTCAGTGCTTTCAACACTTTGAGTAACACGCTGCATATTACACACAGTAATAGGATCAGCTGTTAATGTAGAAATATTAGTTATAGCAGCTTACCAAATTTAGGTTAGCATACTATTTTGAAAACCTTTTCAGATTGGACGAAATAACTGGAACACCTTACAGTCACAATAGTCCCTCATACTGCAGTATTCTATTTATATAGTTAAACACTCCGAAAATATACGAGGAAAGAAGAAAAAGTTGGGACAAAAATGAAAACAGCAGCAAGAATAACAATTCCAACCCACAAGCACAGCCAGCGTCATCATTCAGCTTCTTTAATTCAGCAGGTGTCCCCGTTTTTTTTTCCTTTTTCCTTTTTTTCAAAACCATCTCTCTTAAATAGTTTGTATGTCTGACCAGTCAGCAGTGGACAGCCTGCAGCACTGAGTCCCAGAGCTGGCTCCAGTTGCGTTGTGTTACGCTGGATTAGAATCAGAGATGACAGCTCGGACAAGTATGAGGCAGATGGTTCCTAACATGGCATCAGTTACAGGTCTTACAGGGAAAACCTTTCATCCTTTTGTTTGCCCTCAACTCCACGCTTGCAGAGATCCCATCATTAGAATCCCATTCTTCACAGTCGTCATTAGTCAACCTGCATTGTCCAACTCGTTGTCATTCTCCTTTCTTTAGATGGTTTGTTTTGGGGTGTGCTGGTTAACGGACTTCATCCCTTCACAAAGGCCGAGCAGTTCAAACTAGTCCTCTATTCTAACACACTTCCTTTGTTTGTAACACAGATCATATGCGCTCTCTCTATCTGTAAAATCACACTGTTTTAGTATTTTTGCGAAACAAGAACTCAACTAAAGAAAAAAAAAATCCATATGTTTGCTTTAATTTTTAAGCTGTCAGTCATGTTCCCCCGAACTGTGGATTACTGTTTCACAAGGGAGACTCATCATGACAAATACTGAGTCCATCATCTTTGGTCTATGAATAGGTAGAAATCACAGAGTTTGTTTTTAAAGGCAGAGAGACAAAACAGAGAGAAACCTGTTTATCACAGTGAGCCGAGCTGCTGGTTCACAGGCAGCTGCCTAAACGCTGTTGAAAATACCCCAAGAGTGCAACTGCAGCCTCGAGCTCTGACTGTTCCTCTTCAGGGTAAGAACGAAGCTGCTACTTCTGTTCACTGTCAACATGCTGAGAAAAACATGTCATCTCAATATTGTCCTTTAAAGAGTAAATAGCATTTTTTTTTTCACTACTAGAAACACCCACATTAGGAAGTCTTTTCAAATATGTGTTTAGAATGTTGCTGGATATCATCGTTTCTGTTTGGTTGTTCTAATAATTCATGTATCACTGCAGATGTACCGTTAACCTAGTTAGATATTTGCTTGTTATTAGCCTACCAATTCAAATATACTGCAAATAATTCAAAAAGAATCTACAGGATTAACAGCAAAACAGGCTGCGTTAGCTAGCTTTAACTGTGTTTGTTATTTTCAGAACCCAGTTAACGTGATTCAACGAGGAGCACATTATTCATAAAACAAGAAGCTAAATTAGGTAGATCTGTCTTTTCTCTCCAGTGTGTCAGCACTGGACAATGGTCTGGCTGCACCTCATCATCATTCTGCAAAAAGGAGCAAAAAATACGCTGAATTGTTTATATTTCTTTTTAGCAACAGCTGTGGTGCCAGCCCAGGATGCAGTGATGGTGCCCCGGCTAGATAGTGACAGAGGGTTGCAGAAGTGGCAAACTTCAAACCAAAGTTAGCATTAAGACTTGCATAATTGATAGCAAATGTTCCTGCAACTGAAAGTATTCAATTTCTCACTACATCTTTATTGTTGGTTCGATCTATGAGTCTTAGCAAATTAAGCGACAGTATATTTTCATTGGATGATTACTGTTGTTCAGAGCAACGCTTTATTGTCTAGATATGCTAGCTACATAGTAGACTTGGACAAAGCAGAACAATGTGTTACTGGAGTGAGAAATGTTGCACAATAATGAGCCGACTTTATCGTTTGGGTGTATAAAAATGAGACTATCGACAGCCGACTGTTTTTCACTGGTAGCTTTAATTGGAGCTGCATTCTCCTGGCATCTAGCAGCAAAGTGAACAAGTAAAAGAACAAATCTTTTAAGTCAACAGAATGAAAAGAAGCAGCTCCACCAAGTGAACAATTATCCCATCGCTGCCATACTGCGATCAGATATTGCATAAGAAAGGGATTTTCGAATATTGCATTCAGTGGCTTAAGGATGGTTTGTATGTAAATTAAATTCATGTTTGGTTGAAATGACATGAGCCAAAGCATTTTGAAGAATTTCTCGAGGACAACAACAAAAAGCAACAAAACATGACGGAGAACCCGACCAGCTCAGTGGCAGCCTCCAGAGGCTGTGATGTTATTTACACCCAACTGGCTCAAAGCTGTTTCAAGTGACTGACCCACCTGAGCTGCTGACATTAGCATTATTTTTAAAAACCTACAGCTTCTCAAATCGAGCAGAAAAAAAAAAAAAAATCTCTGCAGGACAGGACAGTGTGTACAACCTGGGGGCATCTGTGAATTTATTCAAGTGAATGGAAATCTACAAGATAGATTCAGTTCGAATAAAACTGACAGTTTTAGGTTCTGCCTCCCAAACCCTTGGTGTCAAACAGTGATAGAGCTCCCCATGTCCTGCCTTCCCGTTCCAGATCTCATAAAAGTTGGGTGAGTTGTGAACACAGACTTTATATTCACATAATTCTTTGTTAACCGACTGTTAACTTGACAACATCATTGAGAAGCTTTTCATAGACATGAAACAGCAGAACCCTTTAAACGAATGTACCCAATCCAGCTGCGTTTTACCGCACTGCTCAGTTTAAAACACAAATAGGACCAAGTAAAAGACTAGTCGTCTCTTAGTTACAGTCAAGGCAGAGATAAGAACACGGCCCTCTGTAATTATGCTCATGCTGAGTCAGTTTCGAGCAAGAAAATTCTGCAGCTGCTGCCTTATGAATAACCTGGAACAGCAGTGCTGGCTGACATTATACAGTAAACACTCATTTCTACAGCTGTTTACTTTGGATCACTTGGTATATAAATCTCATTCTCAGTAAAGACATGTAGTTTTCATTAAGTAGCTGGGAATCTTAGACGTCAACAAGGACCCTTTGGTATGTTTGCACAAACTGTATTTTTATTTTTTCACTAATTCCGACTAAAGTGATGGTCTCTAATACGTACACATGTGTATTAAAGTAAAATGTTACACTGATGGTGAAATAATTGTCCAAGGCCAACCCTTCTAGGCCACTGGTTTTAAACAGTGACAGACAAAAACACTACAAAACTGGCCCTGGGCTGGAAAAGATGTTGTCTGGAAGCACTTTAAACAAGCCACATTGCAATATTATGAATGGAGCCGAGCAGACATTTCTCTAATTGGCATGCTGTTGTATAAGAAATAATTGGCTCATTTTAGTCAATTGAGTGATGACTGGAAAATGTGCCCTTAAAGAGTATCCATTCTGTTCTTTGGGGACTAATCTGGGAAGCATTCATATTTATTGTCTGTGCTCAGATCGACATGGATTTCCTTGTCTCACGTGTCAAGGGTATGAAAGGAAGGGATGATTAATGATGCAAGTTTTTCTTTTAAGTGCCATTATGGGGCGTCATTCACCACTGCTACACACCACTGTATAACCTCAAGCACCGCAAATCTTTATTCAGTCCAAGCTGCCTCTGTAAAGAAGACAAAATTCAATCATTTTCCCCTCAGTGGTGAAAGAGACAAGCTGGAAACAGCATGACTGTGTTTTGAAAGCAGGTAAAGTGGAGCAGCTAAGCTGAATTCTGGTGCTTAAAAATGGTGCAGACGCAGCTTGCAGTACATGGAAACAATGAGAGAGTTTGGAGAGCTACACTCAAGCTTTCAGTGGATTTATCAGTTCTCAATTTTGGTATCTGTAATGAGAATCTGTAATGAGAATTTGTGTTCGTCTGTTTTGGATGTATTTGAGAGATGTCAAATGTGAAGCAGCGCTTGCTGGATCCTATCACATTTTCGTGGTAATAAATTATACAAACGATCCTCTCTCGCGAATACACTTTCCTTTGCATCAACTTGCCCTACAGCACTTTCTCGTACAATAAATAATAGAAAAACGATACAAGTGTTTCTATGCAACAGCCCCTCTACTGTAAATAAGTGCAATCATTAATTACTACCCTTGTGTCTTCCCACATGCACATTTCCTACAAATTGCACTACATTCATTTGCTATTTTCTTTCTTTTTTTTTTTTTTGCATGAGCAACCATGTTTTGGAGATGTGTTTGGGTAATATAATTACCAATGCAAATTTATTAGAGTTTGAGCGGCTGTGTGGATGAAGTGAGTTTGCTTCTGCTGCTGGTTGCAAAACAGCCCAAACCCAGCGCTACGTGCTGAAGTCTACTTTTGTCTTGGTCACAGGTTCACTTGTCCCACTCCCAAAATTCCATACGGGATTGAATTTCATAGGTCTGGTCTATAACAGGTGCAAAAACGGGCTGCAACACTGTGACGCACACATACAGTACAATCACAGAAAATCTCTGCACATGTTCTCCAGCATTGTGGAATTTCCAGAGAGCGGGAGGAGGAGTGGGGGGTCAGTGGCCTTCTGTTTATCTGCCTTAACACTGGTGTGTTGGAGCTTAGATTACTGCTGAGATTTACTGTATACTTTGTGTACTTGGCTCTAAATGTGAAGAGTATCTTTTGTGGTTATAGCCCTCTAAAGGTTAAAGCTGAAGTTAAATTCAGTGCAACACAGTTATTGTTCTGTTTGAAGCAGAAGATAACGGGTAGATTAAGACGCCTCTGCGGTAGAGCTGTTACAGAGGCTTTTTAATCTGCTCCTCATCGTGTGCTGTTGTATTAAAACATGTACAGGTTTTGGACATTATCACCTGGATGGTAATTAATATGCCCTGATTTATTTACTGTAGCTTCTTTGTTTATTTAATTGGAGTGTGAGGGTGGTTCTTACGAGGGAACAACATTTTGTGAAAAGATATGTTCGGCTGTAGCCTGAAGCACCATTTAGACACATAATGAAGAAGGCGGGTAAGGATGGGATTTACAGCCTTTCTTTTTCCACTGATATCTAATGTATCACCCAGAGTTTGGTTTGATGCTCAGACAGACATCTTGGAAATGCTGGGCAGAACATCCACCACATCAGAGTGGACATTATTTTTCTCCCTATGAATCCTTCCTGTGACCTTCCTCCTGACCTGGACTACAGTCAGATTTACATTTTCTGTTGGCTAAAACTGTATTTTGTTTAAAAAAAATAAAATTAAATAAAAAAAATGCTGTTCACAGTTTGTATTTTAGTGACAACTGTTTGGCCAAAGGTCGAATCTGTACACAATAAATCTCCAAACACAACGAGGCTAAAATAATGACTGACTCCTTTATCCCCCAGAGGATGTAAACCTTTTCTTTCTCTACCTCCAGAGTTTTAATTCTTGCAGAAAATGTACTTTTGCTCGATCCTGCAGAATATGTTAATGACGTGAACTATCGTGTAATTAGTTTGTAGTTATTGTATTGTTACAGCGCTATTTAATGGATGGGTCGCTGCGGCTTTAAGCTTTTAAGCTTTTCTCGCTGTTAAAGAGCATCAACTCTGGCCCTAACAGTCCAAACAAACACGGTCTGTGTTGCCAGGCAACAGACAAATGTATCAATGGATTTAAGCATACACAAACAGACTGTTATAAATGGAGGGACTTGCTTGGCATGACATCAGCTCAGTCTCTACGGTTCCCAGCGCTATATCCTTAAGTTCTTTCCTTAAGTAGAGCAGGCAGAGCAAAATGTATTGCAAATAGGGTGTTATGTAGTGTGCTCATCTCTCTGTTTACACCTCAGGCAACACAACATTTGCTTTCAGAGTGTGACTGAAGTAAAAAAATGTTCAGCAATTTTCGCAATCCAATACACTTTAATAAATGTGTAACATACACACAAACGCAAGGGCGTATTGAGATTATTTAAATGTACCAGAAGCAGGTCTAGCTGCTACCCAGTGACCTGTGCTGAGGAATAGGTCGGAGCAGTTTTGTTCTCTGAAGTTATGTGCTATGCTTTCATTAAGTGCTTTTGTTCCTTTCTTCACTTGTCCCAGTAAATCTAATTTGACCAACTGTGACTGTTACAGAGACTCATGAAAAAGTCACAGACGAGGTTAGGACCTAATGAAAATGATTTGTAGTGGCATTTCCCACTCCAGACACAATTTAACATCTGAATAACACACTGATTCACTCACTGCAAGCAAAAAAAAAAAAAAAAACGCAAGTTCCAGTTCAATCTGCTTTTCATGAGCCTTAAGTGAGACTTCCAAAATAAAAGTCTGGCCAAGAGTCTTGAAAAATAGCACTGTGACTGTGAGCACTATACACAGTTTAACATCTGTGCACAGTCAGAACAGCGATGATGAATGAAGGAACTATTTCACATACACGATAAAGCAACAGTTCAGTTTTTTGTCACATGCGATAGGAATCTTACATCGCACTGCTTAATGCTTCACTCAAACTTTATCTGGAGCGGTGAATGTACACACATAATAATAGCACTATATTTTGACCTTCTGTTGTCAGATTGGATCAAACTATAATTTGAGTACACTTTACATAATTGCATAGGAAGTACAGCTGCTGAAAAAGGCCTCAGCCAGAAGAAACATCCTGTCTGACTGTACAATTTGTTCACGTACGTCCACAAAAGAGCAAAGCAGGAGGTACAATGTGTATGTTGTTACTGCAATATGTGACGGCCAAATATCAAATACAGGAAGTTAACAATTCCTATAAGGATGAAATCCCCACTAAAGTGTGGGATGTTAACTAAACAGGTATGATATGGATTTCCACAGAGCTGCCATGACACTAATACAAAATGATACGCTGTGCAGACGTACTTATTATTGCCAGACACTATCATTGCATATACAACCAGCCTACTACATATAAAAAGCAATTTAGATGAATAAATAAGGCCGGTAAATTCAGATTAATTCTCTGGATAATTGACCATTCTTTCACTATTTCTATTTGATTCCTGACTTGGTGAGAGCTAAAGTTGTCCCACACTGACTAAAGTTGGGCCGACAAGAGCGTTGTAACAAAAATATGAGTTAAATTATGCACCGTTAA
Source organism: Stegastes partitus (assembly GCF_000690725.1). Classification (NCBI taxonomy): domain Eukaryota; kingdom Metazoa; phylum Chordata; class Actinopteri; family Pomacentridae; genus Stegastes; species Stegastes partitus. The sequence continues at coordinate 246,351 of NW_007578024.1, forward strand.
ACGCTAAAAACTCAAACTCCCTTCAAGATTAATAAGGCTCATTATTTCCTTCTTAAAAGAGGTTTCATGCTTCAGGGAAGAGCATCTGTTTATTTACAATGCAGTGCAGAAAAGAAAAAAAAGCAGGGGCCAGTGAAGCAATGGAAATGAGCTTTTCCATAAACATTGGTTGCACTTTGCTGTGTAGAAGTATCTGAAGGGGGGGAGAGGAATGAGCACGGTGAAGTCCTACTAGTACTGAGATCTATGCAGAAACACATGAGTGGTGCTGCTATATTAATGAATGAAGAAATAACCAATAGTTTTCTCTGTAAATCCATATTTGGCAGTTACTACACCACTTCTGTGTTTGAAGTCACTGTTTCAATGTTCTACTATCAAGGAACAGTCAGGGTGCACGCTGCAGCTTCCTGAAAGCTACAATAACCTGTCCTTTCTCCTGAGTTCTGCCATTTCCCTGCAGCAGATGGACAGTGAGCCCACAGAGAGCCAGTGGAGCATGCAGGAGGCGGCTCTGGTGATACACTGGAACATGCAGCAGAGAGAAAGAGGAGCAGCGAGGGCTCAGGTTCACCACGTGTTCTTGCTATTCTCTGCTCCAGATGTGCAGTCTTGCTCTTTCAGCATTTTACCTAAACCCCTTCTGTGTTAGAACAACAAGGCCTTCATTTGTTCTCAACACACAAAAAAACGTCTGTTTATCGCCGCAGTTCAGCTCATAATAGAATCTCAGTTCTAGGGAGTGAGACTCTACGTTCTCTCTTTTTCTTTTTTTTTTTTTTCTCCTTGTTGTCGGGATAAGCTTGCATTTCATGTAGTTTGTCAGTGTAGCCTTGTACTGTGCAACACTACCTTTGTGACCTTTAGCTTTCGTTGGTAGCCTGCCAACATCTGCTTGTTTAAACACGTCGACAGGACAGTTCCACCATTACACAAAATCTTGAGTCTGCACATGCAAATTTTCATAGCGCGAGTGCTCCGGAGAAAGACGAGGTGAAACTGTGTGGGATGCAGTGAGATTAGACCGAAGGGCATAAAGCGAGATGAAATAGATAAAATGAGAAGGAAGTTTGACTGAATGACAAAACACAAACAAATGAGCAGTGAAAGTCAGTACCACGTGGTTAGTGGAGGAACCGCCACCTTCAGTCATCCAAAGGAGAAATCATACGCTACATGTTAAACATAAATTATATATTGCAAAAATAAATAGGAAATAAAATGGTACAGCTGGGCTATATGACTAGTAGGCATGACAGAATCTGTTAAAACTAGTTTTCAAATTGTAGTGATCATTTCTTTCAATACATTTACTTCTGTTGTAAAAGGCACAACTGTGAATATTTATATATATAACTTTCACCAAGCAGCTGACCTGATCCTGCTCTCTAATTGGTCTGTTGACTATGCTGCAGGTCGATACGCTACGATACGCTACGACATGACACGACACGATACGATACAATATGATACGATACGATACGACACGACACGATACAATATGATACGATACAATACAATGTGATACGATACGATACAATATGATACGATACAATACGACACAATACGCTATGATACGATACGATACGATACAATATGATACAATACGATACGATGCGATATGATACGATACGATACGACACGATACGATACGATACAATGTGATATGATATGATACGATACGATACGTTTTATTTGCCCATTTAAAATATACATAACATACAAGTAGTAAGTAAAACTAGTGATGCAGTGCAGGAAGAGGCAAAAAAGCTCAAACAGACTTACAACAAGCCTTCACCTTTAACAAACATAAAAAGAAAAAGATATCTTAGATCTTTAAATAATGATTATTTTAATTATAATAAAACTAATGATAAAACAATAAGAACAACTACAATAATAGAATGAAATATGTTGAGCAATATAAAACTAATCATTTGAAATTTGAAATTTTAATTCGAAAGCCAAAGTATAAATGAATACATGTAAAATATGATAAATCATCAATCAAATGACCCTTTAAACATCTCTTAAAACGTTCAACTTTATCACACATATCTCTCCTCCCACTTTTGCTGGCATCAAAGCAGTCTACTTTTTATTTTCCTCACATTAGATGGCAATTCCCAACGACATGCCGTCCCTTCTGCATCAACCATTATCTCAACACTGCTGTCAAAATGAAAGAACTAATATTGCTTATAATAACGCCACATCAAACCCAGACTCAGTGTCGGCCTTTTAAATAAGGCTAGTTACTTATCTGTGTAGCAAAGGATAAACAAGAAAATTGCTTTTGAATTTACATCGAACTGAATCATAGCTATGACCTGCATACGACTCTGTGTCCATCCACACACCCAGTATTCTTGTTTGAAGTACTCATGAACTTGTCATTGCATGGATATGTTAAGACGTAGATATGCTAAAATATAGGAAATGATATGTTAATATCACAAGAAAGAGCAGATCCAGAGATGTGTAATTCTGCTCAGTACATAGTAACAACATGATGAAGACAGATCAAACTCCTGCAAAGTAAAAGCTTTCCTCATTTCCTCCGCCACTTTCACATTCAAGCTTCTCAGTTGAAGAGGTCACAGAGTCCTAATTGTGTCACAGCATCCTGCATATCCAAATAAACAGCAATAAATCTTCCCTTTCCTGAGATACGAGCTGTTTTGCTGCGCTACAAAAAGCAGCTCAGTTTTGAATATGCAAAAGTTGTGGTCAAGAGATGGTTGCAGGTCATTGGTGGGCAAGAAGGCCGTGGTGATCCCAGACCCCGGGGCGCCACATGCAGACTGACCATTGTGGGACTCTTGTCAGGGGCTCGGTTTGCAGCTTTTGCATGTAGACGACTGTATATTAACACTTGAGCTGATAAAATATTGGCTGACATTTCTGTTAGGCACTAAGCACATGCTTTTCTCAATTCTGCCATAATGGTTCTGATTGGTGCCAGATTCCACACAATCTTCTCTACATAATTATGAAAAGTTACCCAGATTGCCAGCATACAATCTTTAAAAAATAAACCCACTTTAAAACCATGTGTCTTATAATACAAACAATGTTTTTTTGCCTTTTTACAAAAAATCTGCGCATATTATCAAATCAAATGATGAGAGATCTAGGTGTTACAAGAAAATCTAGGGCCGGCTCTCATGATGACCAAGATAAGATCTTTAAAGTAAAGGCTTCAAAATGACCCTTAAAATAGTCTCGAGCTCATGGGGTTAAACTAAGCTAAGCAGTGGTGCTTCAGCACTGTCTGTTCCAGCTATGTGGTTGTTTCAGCTGTCTTTGTGTCGAGTAATAATCTTAAATATCTCATGGTTGATTTGACAACATCTGTAGTCCCTGGTGATGACAGTATAGTTAGAGGGGAACTGTCATTTTTACCCGTCTGTTCATGTCTTGTGGTGTACATTTGTGAAATAACAACAAAAAAAAAAGTTGTATGTAACAAGCTTGTGGTAGCTCCAGGGTAAGCCGGACAAAATCTCACGTGTTGTTGCATGAGCCAGCGATTGTTGGGGCTGCAGACTGGGGTAAGTAGTGAGCTTACCAGACTTCAGCAGCTCGCTTTCCACCTCTGCTTGAGACTATCAACTATTTTAACAGCTACATTAGTCACTGCTGGTGTAACACACTCAAAACTCAGACACATCTCAAATTGCATTTTGGATAAGTCATCCTGAGTCCAACAACGAATCCCTGAGTACTCCATTAAATAGAACATCAAACAGCCAGCAACAGCAGAAGAACAACATGTGTGTGTGTGGATGCAGTGTAGCCGCACAAACTCTCATTGTAATAACAAAAAAAGCCAATCAATAATTGATTGTTCTCCATCTCCCCATAAAATAATCAATCGCTGCACAGAGCAGCAGAGTTCAGTCAGAAGGCTAACGTTGGAGGTGGACAGCATGTCACCTGCAGCTCTCCATCAGCTCAACAGCTCACTGCAGCTTCTTCTTGTTTAATTGCAATATTTTCAAACTGATGCCTGTCAAAGGAGGCCCAGGACGACAGTTTTCTGGTTTTGTCAACGCATTTGTGATGAACAGTCGCTGTCAGCGCTAGCCTCTGTGGCTTCTGTAACTGACTCACAATAAAAACCACCCGATGAGTGCTTTTAAGGAGCCCATATTGTGCACATTCAAAGGTTTATAGCTCTATTTTTTTAAGGTATATTAAAATAGATGTAGTGATTTTAGAGCACCTCTTTCCACCCTTTGTCTAAAATGAAAGCACAGTCTGTTCTGATTGCACAGCTTGTCCAGCAAAACCCAAAAGAAAGTTGGTTAAATACCATCATCGCTGGTTCTGTGATGCATCTAGGACCCTAAGAGCTGTCAGCCGGGAACAAAACAATGAAGTTCAGCCATATATAATTCAACCAGAATCGGACCCAGAACAAGGAGAGAGCCCTGCAGAAGTTGTTCCGTTACACACTGGACAGTTGTTCCCGTTTCCAACATGACTTACATCACGACCATTTATTTTTCACATTAGCATCATCAGGAGATGTCAACACTAAGGCGAGCCCAGTTTGGTCGCACTGAAGCACAAAAAGCAACATCAAAAGTTGATCTGAAGTTTTCAGCATTTCTGAATGTTTCTCAGCAGCACAACTTCAGCACAGCTCTAACCTGAGAGCATATGATTCAAGCTAAAGGTAATGGGATTGTCCTCGTTGGCTGATTTCCCTGCTGTTGTGGTACCATTGCTATCAAAAATAAAAACAACCCACCATGCTTTCAGTTCTTTAAATTCTGAGAATGCAACGCTTGTGTTGCAGCTAATAACAGAACATTTGCCACGACTTAGCAGAAACAGCTGTAGAAAATAAATAACAGTGATGGACTGCGAGTCAGCTGCTCACTCTGAAGATGTGGAAACTAGCCGCTAGGGAAGTGCTATGCAAATACGTTGCACGATGACGTAGATACGCGATGGTAGAAAAGCCTGGACTGTCAACAAGGATCACTGTTGTAGGGAACAACTCCAAGTTTTGTAACTTTGCAGACGTGAAAAAGGCCATAGAAACAACATAGAAATGGGAAATTTCAAAAAGTGGCACTCTTCATTGGGCAGAACAGCAGGAATGAACTGGAAGTGATTCATGAGATAAATGCTGGATCACGTAGTTGTGTTATTTCCTGTGAATCCATCGCGTGTAGGTAAATATTTTAAATCCAACTCCCGACCTTGCCGTGAACAATGAAACCTGTTTTACAGATTGGTAATTACAAAATGTAAACACCAAGGACAAACAGCATCAAGAATAGGGTTTATTTCATTAAAATCTTAAGGATTATAAACTTTAAGCTCAAGCAAATATCAAATGAAAACGCTTAAAGCAGTTATTTAATGTCACAAAATGGGTGTTTTATCAACGCGGAAGATTATATGACAGTACTATCTAGGTGAAATTGGCATTGTATTTATCTTTTTTAATTAAATGCCTCTCTGAAGGCCTGCAGAGCCGAGCCGAGCCTTCATCAAACTAACCAGATCACAACAGAAAATTCTCGCAAATGATCAAATGGGTGATGTAACAACGACAATAAAGACTTTGCCCACCGTTTGTTTAGGTTTTTTTTTTTCTGCCCTATTTTTGTCAAATGGTACCGAGGGAGACTTGAGGTAGTGTTGCAGTAATTCAAGCTTTTATCCACATATAAGGAGAGGAAAAGGAAACACTTTGAACTCCGCAGGAACAGCAAACAGATGCTAATGAACATGATGTTCTAGTACAGGCCGCTGGCAACAGGATTAAAACAATTTAATGGGAAGTAAGGAAGTGAAGATATCCACAAGAGCAAGGATGAACCTGAAAATACTGTGCTGATGATGATTCATGCACAGCCTGGTTAGTATTACCAAGAAAATGACTTTCCTTATTAACTGTCCTCATGAGCAGCAGAGCTATTTTAATATTACAATGATCCAATTCAAAGGTTATGACAGAGTTCTTTCCATACTTTAAATTGCGGTAACTATGGCACAGTATTCCTGCAAGCAATTATGTTTTTAAGGCCAATCAGTGAATACAGACTAAATTAAAATTAAGGGGTTGAGGCTGAGGTCTCTCCAACTTCAAGCACTTTGTAATTGACCTTTATTCAATGAAGGACAACATATGATGGGTTTCAAATGATCACACATGGTCTTCTATATTTAACCTTGACAGTGAAATAGAAATAGTAATTTGTTGCGTCACCATTCAGGTGTGGATGAGAAAAATGTTGTTAATAAGCACACAGCACGAGGAACGGCTGTTTTTTTATTGATCCATTTTCCTGATATAATGTAAAGTGTCAGAGTTTTGTCCATTATTATAGTGAATTGAGCATTCCTGTCTCACAGCCCTGCAACAGGAGAGCCAGGTGTAATTGGTTATTTGACCAGCCGTAGTTTATCTGAGATGGACTGTGATGGATGCAACAGTGAAGGGTGAGGCATAAAATTACATATACTGAGACAGCCAGCCAGCTAGTTCTGGTACAAAAGGTTGGAAAATGTCATAAGCTGCGTCTGGGTGTAGCAGTAACAAGCAGTAGCATAGCACAAACAGAGGCATGAATAATGTATTTACATGTGCGCACACGTGCCCCCTACACACACACACTACACACACACACTACACACACACACACACACGCTCACGCACGCACACAAAACAAATCACGTCAAATAAATGCTTGATTATAATGTATGAAATGTTTCTGATCAGTCAGCTGAAAAACTAATTTCATTTTCTCATTAGAAGTCTCTGCCTGAGGCTCATTCTCATGTCAATGTTTATTACTCTGAAAACAGAAAATTAAAATCATCAGCTTGGTCAGAATCAGAGCTGTGAATCACTATTTACGACTTAGAGAGAGAAAGAGAGGGAGAGGACGCAGGGGAGAGAGAGAAAAAAAATATTAAAGACTGGACAACAATTGAAAGAACTCATCTCATTTTACTGAGGCAGTAGATTTACAGTCAACATGACCTTTCCTTCTCCAGAGATTTGTTGCCATGCAGTCATCCATCATGCTTCTAATTTAGCATAAGGTACAGTAGGTTAGTGAACAGTTTCCATTAGGTTAGTGAGTACGTTTGAGCGAGTTAATCTTTTTTTTTTTTTTTAAGAGCTGAAACGACGACAGAGTAGTTTGCTTAAAGATGGAATAAACAGCTCATCAGTTTGATTGTTCTCACGGCCAGAGCAGATTTGTACTTGTGGTAATAAAGAGAAAAAAAATGTGTGTAATAATTCAGTAAATGATCAAAACATGGGGGGACTATAAACACACCACGCCATCGCTGAGTGACCAACATATTGCACTGGAAAAGAAGACGGCTTTTTAAAAGTTCTTTAAAAGACCAACGAATACCAAACCACGGCTGAAAAAGTCCGTCATTTCTAAAGACTGCACTCAAGGCAAGAGCTCTGCAGAAAAATACAGCTAGAATTATATTCAATTTGTTTGTCAGAGATGTACTTACAGCTGCCCTGATCAATATTTTTTAGTAGATTAAATGACCTATGTATAATGAGGAAAGGGTCGCTCATAGTGATTAACCTACAGAAAATTAGCACTTGACCCTGATGCTCCCATTCAGCTCTGCGGAGCATTTTTTTGAATCTTTTAGCTCAGTGGGTTTCAGGACTCACGACTTTACTGTTTTGGCTCACTCCCACATTTCGTATCCAGATACAGCAGGCGGCTCGGAGAAAGAAAAAAAAAAAAGCTTCTAAAACCCACAGCAGCAAACTCCAGACAGATAGTGAGTCGCTAATGCAGCATTCAGCAGCTAAAAAGTCCCACATTTCCCTTAATTATGCAGCTAAAAGGCATGATTCCATCAACAGTAAGCACTGTATGAAAATAGTTGCCATGTTAAAAATGTTATATGTGTAATTTTGGAACTCATTCATACCTTCTAACCTTGGCTGGTATTTTGATCCCCTCTCCTTGGATCTCACTACATAAGACAGGCTCCAATTTCCATTTGTGCCTAACAGTCTGCCGCGCTGGTGTAAACTACTGCAACAGTTACAACATGGGCCCACATTCGACAGGCGTACGGTTTCTTCTTTTTTTCTGGATTTCAGGGTTATTTTTTCTGGGTACAGTTAATGTCAGTGTAAGGTTTCACTCCAGACACATCAAGCCTCCCAAATCCCTTCAAGTGTGAAATAATTTTGATATGATTAAATAAAGATCAAACCTGGTGTTCCCCCCCATAGGGCTCGATTATACACAGTGGTTTTTTTATTTTTAACAAGGTTTACCTGCCCTTACACACCAAGGCATACGGACTCCATGTGTGTTTTTCAACGCTTTCATTACTATTTCATATTCTGCTATGAAAATATCAGGACGCGTCATTGTTTTTACAGGTATAACCTGAAAGTCAGATGGATAATACTTTAAGTCTGTGGTGATTTATCTCTAAGTACTGGTTGTCTGCAAAAAAAAATGTCATTTATACAGAGATGAATCAAATGTCCTAAATCAATTTACTTCTGTCTGAGTTACAGTAGTTAAAAGAACAAGGCTTCTCTGCACCGTGATGTCTCAGAATCGAGCTCTCAGGCCATGTTAACTCTTATAGGTCAGTTTTCTTATGCAAACTCAGGTAAGTCATTGCTGTATATTACTGCCTCTATTATTAGGATACTCTAGGCGCTCGTTTTTACATCACTTTCGCACATCACCTCTGCTGTGAGCCGAGCTGCGCTTGAGGTAATATTGCAAAAAAATATAACCTTTAACTATAAATTGTTATCCATGCTGCTAATGTCTTGAACTTAACAGGTCATGCTGAAGTGTATATGAGCACAATTTACTGGAGAATATCATTCAGTCCAGGTGAAATCTACCTTTTACAAGTTTGTCTTTCACTGAATTGTTACACCTACTATTTAATTACCTGTAATGTCTTTTTAGAAGTATTTTGAAGCCCCATCTGCAGAGACAAGCCGATCAGTCTGCAGCGCCTTGTGATCTTCTCTTCCAGCCTTACTACACTAGGCTAACATCTGCTCTTATTTGTCGTCTGTGGTGATACTTGTTTTCTTTAATAGCATCTTCACAACCAAGTAAAATCTCAACTGTATCAAACCCTTTTCTGCCAGTATTGATTATTATGACTCCACTTTAGTTGGTCATTCCCGCTGAAACGTAAAATAAACTCACGAGTCAGTGCCCGAAGTATTTTGGTTACGTAAGCCTGTCCTTTCAGCCTCAGCATGCCAACCACATGATGCTCGACAAATTCCAAAGACGTGATCGTACCGTTCTGTATATGCACAGAGGATTGGCCGAGACTCATTTAGACTTGATTTGTTGAGGATTCTTTGTGTTGAGGTGCAGCCAGCCATACCTTGCTATAAACAGACTTTATTCCACATCACAGAAACATGTGTCCTGACCTTTCCACCAAGACCTTTCATTTATTTTCTAATATAGTTTCCCTTGTGAGTTACTGTGTTCTATAGTCATAGAAAAGGTCAAAGCAAGCACTCATGTCTGATGTCTGCCTGCTGAATTAGCTGTGTCACCTTTAATTTCTCCAGAATTTCTTTTATTTGACAGTGTATGTTCAGCGTGCTGTATTAAGCGGATGTGCAGAATTCTGTATGTGATTATGAGGGTAACACCGAGCCTTAATATTCCAATTTAGTCATTAGAGACTTCTCGTAAGAATTTATTTCAACATGAAAACAATTACAAATCTTCAGCTGTGATAAATAACAAAAGACATTCGTACCATTCTTTGCACTGAGTGGGCACCAAAACCAATCATTCTGTATACCTTCTTTCACCGAGTAAAACAGACATAAAAGAACTGCAGAGTGGTGCATCTCCTACACCAGCCCCATTCATCCAAAACGCAGACGTTCCTTTAATAACCAAAAAAAAAAACGAATGAGGGGATGTGATTTTCCATTAATCAACAATGGCAGAGGAAGCTCATTTGTATTGTTCCAGAGTGCAATTCTGAATTTAGGACATTGTGAAGAAATGACCCCCTTACGCATGTGAACAGCACTCTGAGAGGGGAGGCGGGGGTTGGCGCCTGTCAAACCGATGTTGATCGATGATGCTGCCTCAGATTATGAACACAGAATTAGCACATTAGGACTTGTATGATAAATAGACCAAGCACCAGCCGAATCACCTCAAAGAGCAGCGAGACAAACCGACACAGCTCCGGTGACCGGTGCGCGCTTGTATAGAAACTCTTACTCAGCTTGCTTGCTTTGCTCGACTGTTCATGTCACACTGAGCAACAATGGAGGGTAAAGGTGACGACAGAAGCGCATGCATCGCTGTGAGGATCTCGTCACGCCAGCGTTTTCAATGGCAAAATGTTCATCCATTTAAATGACGTCAGCGCAAACAACGCGTTTGTGTACACGAGTAAACCCATGCAAGCTTTTCCACATTTAGTTTGCCAAACTTCAATGCACAGATTTGTGCTGTTGACAACAAGCAACCGTCTTGACAGCACCGACCTTTTAGGGAATGGAGAGTTGGAGGATTTAAAAAGCAGGGAGCTATCATAGCTCATTAGCTGTGTTGCACTACTCACTTTCATTTAACTCCCCTCTGTCGGACTAAAAGCTTCTTTACAAGACCGTAATGGGCTTCCGACGGAGTTTGGTGTTAGGAGGCAGTTTTATAAATATGGTTTTTGAATCTTTGCTTTGTTTGTTTATTTGTTTGCTGTGCACGTTTGGCCACTGTTGTTCATTCGCTGCAGCAAAGCATTAATGTCGATGTGAGGCTGTATGAGGAAGCAGTCCGTCTTCATCTGTTTCCATACCGAAATATTTGACCTTTTGTAGACAGGAACACAAATACTTCTACTCTGTAGTATTTAAGATGTATGCACTTAAGTAGTTCTAAGTCTATTCTTTCACATGGCATTACAAAATGTCTTCCATCCACCCATTATCTATACACCGCTTAATCCACACGAGGGTTGTGGGGGGCTGGAGTCTATCCCAGCCGACTTAGGGCGAAGGCAGGAGACACCCTGGACAGGTCACCAGTCTATCGCAGGGCTACACTTACAGACAGACAACCAAGCACACTCACATTCACACCTACAGACAATTTAGAATCACCAATTAACCTCCACATGTTTTTGGACTGTGTGGGAGGAAGCCGGAGAACCCAGAGAGAACCCACGCTGCACGGAGAGAACATGCAAACTCCACGCAGAAAGATTCCGGTGCCCCCACCGGGACGCGAACCGGCAACCTTCTTGCTGCGAGGCAACAGTGCTACCAACTGCACCTTGCAGCCCCAAAATGACTTCATTATACAAATTTGTTTCTCATTTTGGGAATAAGGTGTTAACTAAAGACATAATTACAGCATAGTACGCACAATTCCGTCCTTAATAAAATTTGATCATATCAGAAAAATTACAGTCGGTGTAAACAGCCAGGTAGTGCAGAGTTTGAGGGTAACTGCTACTGATAAGCAAGTGTTACAATCAAATTTGATGTTTGTTCGGCCCTTGCTAAGTGTTGTCCCCATGAGCGTATACTCAGCTCAACACCCTCCTGATCAAATTCCAGGGAACAGGCCCATGTGCTGAGTTGGTGGTTCAATCAGGACAAAGTGTAAAACTATAGACAAAACCAGAGATAAACAAAAATGTTGCATCAATACAACGTATACAACACAAACCACATGTTCACAAAACCAACGTATTTCATCATGTTTATCACTCTGCAAATGAATATCTCATGAAAACACACTGATTGAAATGTATACACAACCAAAGCATCACAGGGAACATGTGGCCTATGTGGTAAATCAACCAGTCAGCTTAGATTTTCAAATTACATTTCAAACTATGCATGTCACTTTCCCAAACCAATAATGATGCACACATGTTGCTTCCATGATAAGAAACAATATAACTTACGGATGATGTCGTTTTATACACTGTGAAGGTGTGGATGGCAACAGATGGAACAGGTGAGGCCTCTTGAAGAAAAGAAAGGAGCTAAGCAGGAAGTGACCTCATCACAGGGTGTGACCTCACTTCCTCTTTTTCTCAGGTAACAAGATAAATACACAAAACAACCACTAAACAGAACAGATCTAATTCCATCACATTAATAATGAGTAAATAATCAATTGTGAGAGAAAAATTAAATAACATTTTTTCTTCACCTTATAGCTAGCTTAGCCTAACACGACATAGTCACTCACAGTCTTAATGTTAGCTTAAAAGTAGGGTTGCGTACATGTTTGGAGCAGCAAATTATTGTAAAATAACTTCTTACTTGTGGAATAGTATGCTCTGTTGCTTGGCTTTGGCATTTCCTTTGTAAAACATCCAAAAGCAGGACAAAGGAGAATCCAGTTGCAATATGGTGGCAGTATAAACACGGCTAACGTGAACATCTTCACATGTATATCTGAGAAGTTCTTTTCAGAAAAACGTATTAATGAATAAAAAGATGTATAAGACAAAGGACAAAATGGAGTTTTCTGCCTAATGAAGAGGCTGGAAATAGAAAGACGTTGGGGGAGCTATTGAAGCTTACCAGCAGTGTCACTCGTTAGCTAACTAGCGTGTTAGCCGTTTGCTGATAATTAGAAGCACCTGTGGAAATGTGACTTCTTCTGCAACAGCACTCATTAGACCTGAGTTTAATTTTCACTTCTTGTTTGGTTTTGATTCAGCACCAACACTACGTGGTTCAGGTTTAGGAACATTTCTTGTCTCAGTTGGCTACTTGCTGGAAGCTTCTCTAAGTTTAGGCACCAAGAATTACTTGTTAATGTTTAAAGCTTCTAAATTTTCTGTCCCACTTCCTCTAATATAGCATCGGTTGGTTAATAGGTGCAACAGTCAAGCAATAAAATAAAAGGCAAAGATATTCTACATTACAAATAAACATTATTATGGTGCCCTCAAAATGTTGATTGACAACCTTGTTTAGTTTTATAACTTTTTGTGGAACCTGGGTTATGTTATTTATGTGATGTGTAATGAGTGAAATAAGCCAACAGCGCCACCTTGAAACTGCAGTGGGGTGGTGACGGTCTCCTAAACACAGATTGAGACACCCAGGGTTTCATGTGTAACAAACCTAAAGAACCAATCCTGGCAGCTTGCAGGGTGCCACTTCCTGTTTGGTTTGAACACGTGTGGCTGAATTGCTTTAGTATTACAACTTGCCATTGTGTAGCGTTACGGTTTTTGAGTAGTGAGCTGGTGTGCTCGAGCAGTGAGCAGGAAGGGGTGGGTGGGGAAGGAGGCGCAGACTTCATAATGTAGATCTGCACCTTCGAGTTACATCAAAGCCATTTTAAGGCAGGAAGAGATTATTTTCATTGAAAGAAAAAACAAATAAATTTGATACACAGGAGTTGAATTGATGACCTTAAAGTTGCTTCTGGGTACTTGGTACAAAAGCCTTAGCTGGAAGGTCTTTTCAACAAATCTCATTCAACAATTCCACCTTTGTCTGGGTTCTACAAAGCAACACGGTGGTGCTATTGTTATTAACCTCCTTGACTTAATGAGGCACAGCAGCAGCACCAAAAAAGGAATTCAAGAAAGTCACAACATCTTCTTTTAGGATGATTAACCTTTATTTATTTATTTGCTCATGAAAGACAAATAATCTTGTCAAGTGCACTCAGTTAGGTTCTGAGCAAATTTTCACTCGTTAACTTCATGTGTTGTGTTGTTTGTTGTAGTTTAGATTTCAGAGCGAACAGAAGTTTGTCTGACATGACCCGGTGAGCACGACGAACAGTCACCTGTCTGATCTGTTGATATCAATGTGGCAGCAGTAAACTTACCCCGAGACATGCAGTGTCTTGAAAGCAAACACTGAAAAGGCTTTATGAGAAGTGGAATAGCTACTTCAGAGTGCATAATTGGCTGTACACCCACACCTGACACTGACACTGCCGAGATAAGGCTGGAAATAGGAAACTTTTCAAAGAGCAGACAAGCGTGAGCCATTTGTGACCTGTTTCTTTTAATTAGTGATAAAGGAAATCTAAACATCTTGAACTGCATCTTTGCAACAATAACAACATCCTTCTTCTTCTTCTTCTGGCGAGCGACTAAAATGAAACCTTTGCCTGCAAACTGGAGGCTTGCTTTGCAAAATGAAGTCATGTTTATGCTGCAGTCAAACACAAAACCAGTTCTTTTGATTTGATGAAATTTGAAAATGTAGCAAAACATCATGTATTTTTCAAATTGAATAGTGCAAATATGAAATGAAGGCCCAGTAAGCTTTCCAGTACATTCAGTTGCTTTCTTTTTCAGGTTTACAAAGGAACTGGATCTTATCATGACTTTTTATCTGTGCGGCTGCATGGTCCATGGGCAGCATTATCAGTCTATCAGGCTACGTTGGTCCAAAGTAAAATATTTCATCTACTGGATGGATTGCCTTGAATTTTTGTACAGATATTCTTGGTCCCCAGACAATGAGCCATAGTAAATGTTTTGTCCTGAGCTTTCCTCTTGTGCCACCATAACAAGTTTGTTTTATGTAAACTAGTTCAACAGCTGCTGCCATCAGGTTTGGTGCAGCTGGTCGTGCTGCCCAGAGGATACACCCTACTGACTGTTGTGATCCCAGACTTTACATGTAGGGCCGTCAGCAAGCCTGTTCATCCTGGGAAACATCTTCACATCTTTTAAAAGCTTAAAATTTTGTTCATGGTTCCCAGAGGTTTCAACCTGACGACGTTGGTGATCCTCTGAGCTTTTCTTTAGCTTCCCTGTGAGGATGTGGTTTGTAGCAGGATAAGCTCAGTAATTACTGGATGTATTGCAATAAAAGCTGGTAGTACTACTTGTTTATAGAGAGATAGTTGGCTTAATTAATCTCTGGAGCGAAGTTAAATCGGCATAGCATACGATTATAAACTAAAAACATTCCCTTGAGCCTCAGCTGCACTTGGCGGTTTGTGCCAACTAGCAACACACTTTAAACAAGGTAGTAAATATTATTTGCCAAAGATTACGTCAACTTTCAAACTAATAAGATCCTTGCTATGTGTTTGTTGCAATAGTTTAAGTTGCTTTGTTGTGAGGCACATGATCATGATGTCAATACTACAAATAAGCTCTTTTTTGTTGATTAGTGACAGGTGTTTTGACTTTAGTCTTGTTTTCTCTACAGGTTTGTTGAAGGCAAATTCAAATCCGACCCTGTAATGACAGATGTTGCAATAAAATATTGAGTCGATTAGTTTTGGCACAAAACCTGACTCTAGTTCTGGATCTGATTTATGACCTTCCTGTCCTTCTTCTTCCACCACTATTTCATATTACTGCCAGTGCCAGGTACTAATATCAGGCTCAACAACATTAGCATCAGTGAGACTAGTCTGCTTTTGTGTTCTTTAATTATTAGCTCTGTTTCTTTCCAATGGAAGAAAAAAAAGAGAAATTCTCCCCATTTTCACAACAAAAATTAAAGTTTTTATATTGATTTAGTTTGTTTTTGAATCTTTTTTTGTTTGTTTGTTTTGGAAAAAAGTTATTTTGCTTTGTTGGAGATGAAAACACCTTTTTCCACAGAAACATTTAACTCATGTGACCGATAAGCTGTTTCTGCTTCTTTTGCCGGCGTCGTTTTTGGACGGCGTGAAATATGCAGATACTAGCTGAATTTAAAAAATAATTACAACTTCCTGACTGAAAGCAATTCCTGAAGGCTTCTCTCAATTTTTCACTTGCAAAATTGCCAATTTTATTTGGTTTTTTTTTCTTCTTAAAGGTTTTTTTTTAGCAGTTGGAAAACAACAGTAACACATGGTATACCGCCACCTTCTGATGACACTGTGTCGCCTTGTTCATTGGCTCCAAAGCACTTAATGGACACAAGCCTCATTTGAATTTTCCTCTTTTTAAAAAAAATATTACTTTTCAAAAGTTAAATTCACTTGATAATTATGTGGACCCATGGCTAATGAAATAAACAGTGCACGGCTGACCTTCTCCTGCTTGGGAGAGTCGGTCTTTTAAATATTTCAGCTACATGTAGAAAATTATCACCTGTAGTGTAAGTCTGAAGAGCGGTGTGTGCGTGCCAAAACACTGGTACACATAATAAACATTAGGCAGCTCGGCCTTTCAGGACTAAAAGGACTGTAGGTGATAATGTGTTGAGGGTAAGTGCAGACCCCTGGCACCCAGCGAGACCCCGGCTCTGCTCCTTCCCTCCCCTTTAGCTGGCCCCTTCTCTCTCTGCAGGCACTGAACAAAGAGAGGACCCAAACAATGGATCACTCTGAGAGCTGAATGGCTTTGCGGGTCAAGCACTAACCCCCCCTCCCTCTTTGACAGAAACACAACCCACACTTGTTCTGCTGAAGAGAGGCTGACCCTCCCGGCAAAGAAATAATGAACGCTGCCTGGGCATTAAACTGATAAAACTACTGGGACTGGAATCAGTTTGGCAGACAAATCACCTCTAATGGCGTGAGGCTGGAGCCTGTCTTCTGTCCTGTCTCCCCCCTCTTCATTACAAGTCTACTGTACACTGTCCAGGCATCCACGCAGCCATGTTAAGCTGCTCGCAAGAGTTCATAGCTCAGGACGTGACCTTAAAGAACAGCTGCTCGCTGTTTCTCCAGGCATCGCTCATTTTTATGTTTACTGCATTTTGTGTTTTCATTCAAGGTTGCTTGAAATTGTGTTGCAAACAAAGAAGCCACCGTGTGCAGTGGACTGGAAATGTGTTGGGGAGTTATTTGTTAGGCAAATCGACCGATCAACTGCCACAGGAGCTTCTGTTTATAAATACAAGCTCCACCTATGACAGCTCTCGCAGCATCAGGGTCCAACCCAGACATTTGCATGTTTCATAGTCAAATTGGTTAAAAATACGTTTGCAAATCATCTCCAGAATTTATTGTACTCTTTCATCCTGGAGGTTGATGCTGGAGCATCTGGCAGGTTGTAAATCACTTCACAGAATCATGAAGAATTTATTTTCAACGGCCTTCCTGTGCATGTCGGAACTTTCCAGAACATATTCAGTTGTTTTATGGGTTCAGAAACACAGCCGAACATCTGGTACTGTGAGGTCAAGGAATTATTTTAATGTTATGAATTATGTGCAAATGCAATTAGATCCAGGTCTGTTCATAGTCAGCATAAGGTACGATAAGATAAAACTTAATTATCCCCATGGGGACCATGGGTAAGATCATCATCATTTACTGATGCCTCCCTCCTCCTCCTCCTCCTCCTCTTCTTCTTCGTCCTCCACCTTAACTTTGCTCCCTCTCAGGCCGCTGTTTAACGGCTGTATTGTGTATCAGGTGCATTTGAGCTCCTGTCAGATTTGTATATGGCCACCGTGACACTTCTATGTGGCTCAAACAGTGGTTTTACGGCTCCCCGTCTGCATGGGCAGCTGAGGTCTGGAGGCATGCAAGCTGTTCGGTCTTTCACCTTCGCTCGCGGCCCCTCCCCCAGGTCAGCAGCCATACATTAGATCAAACTAGGCCTCACAGGGTCGAGGAACCGCTGCCAATCACATCACAATGCAGCAGTTAAGCAGCGAGTGGACGGAAACTATAAGCCTCGCTGAAGCATGTATTTTTATCCCTTTATCCCTTGTTAATTAATATATTTTCCCCAGTGCAGAACTAATCCTAATTATTGCCATCTAAATTTTCATGTTTGTGAATTATTATTTGAGATTTTCTGTGTAATCTGCCAGAACTTAACTATGTATATGCGCTAAAAATCTACAATTAGGAAGGTAAAGCTCATAGTGCTCATGTCATTTGTTTGTGATCTTTGTGTTACATTTGGTACAATAAAACATGGCTAATGAATGGCTAATAATTAAACCATTACATAATGAAATAATAGGAAAGTGGCCTTTTGTTTCTGTGCAAGGGGAGTTACTTATAATAAATACAATCTGGTTTTACATATGTAGTATGATATTATTACACACTGTATATTTATTTAAGTCAATTTAAATTAATGCAATTGGAATCTGGGAAAATGTGATATTTCACATGATTTTCTCCACGTTTAGGATCCAACAATTAATAAGTTAATTGAGAAAATAATCAACAGATGACTTGCTAATGAAAGCTATTGTTGGCTACAGCCTGAATCAGTCCCATTTCAATGCCAACAGCGATCTACAGCATAAAGAACAACAGCAACACGCAGGTCCTTGATGTTCTGCGCGTATCTCAGCCTGCATCTACCTCAGATAGCTTCATACACTGCGAGGAGACTCTATGGCTCATTTGCCTCTGCTTCTGCACCCTGAGAATTGACTGTGTAAAAGAATCATCCTCAGCTTGAATCTATTATCACCTGATCCTGTACTGTTGCAAGTCTGCCAGGCTCGCAGACCGAACACCTCACGTTTAACCCTTTCCCCGTCTCTCTGCTGGATGGCATCCCATTTCCCTGACTATTACCAAGAGTAAATGTTTTCCTTCGCCCTCTCCAATGAGTAATTTTTGGTGTCGAACTTGTCTCTAACCTTTTCCTACCCCCTTTTGTTTGGCAACAGCTGTTATCATGGATTTCTTTTTCTTTTTTTTTTTCCTTTCTTTTTTTTTTTTTTTTGGTCAGCTGTGATTGCTCCGGGCAAAACAGGAGCAGATGGTGTTTTGCTATGCATGAATGGAGCGTTAGAGGAGTTGGACTGAATAGGCCAAGTTTTGAATGGTGTCTACACAGCACCTGCCTCTTGTAGCAGCAGGGACATCCTAGTGGCATGATCTGTCTTGGCTTCACTGCCATCGTAAGGGATGAAAGAAAGAAACAGAGGGGGAACCTTGTTGGGTACCGTCCATATTTATTGATTTTCCTGCAAAGTCGTGGCATAATGTGGTGTACAGTCAGTTTGAGTTAATTGGATGTGACACAGCGTGCACGTGTAATCTATCACTCTAGTCTCCTGGTACACTTTATCAGTTTTGTTGCCATAGAAACATGTTGGCTCGGTAATAGCCTACATTAACAGGCTAAGTAAGTTGCAATAAAAGGCAATTTCAGAGTTGGGATCCTCTGCTGAACACAAAGCCTATAAAATACTGATGAAATAAATCGGAAAGTGGCAGCGGGGGGAGAGCGAGCTGGATTTTACATTCTTAAACCAAACAAAGTCCAAATAAAAAGAAACTGCTATCGTTTCCATGCAATGCAGGGACATCTGTCAACCTCTGGGGCATGATGATCTGTCACAATAAAGAAAGCTTTCTCAAATCACTGACAGCTTGCTGAGCATTTTCTTTTTCTTTTCTTTTTTTTTTTTTATTTGGAGCGACTGTATAACTCAACTGAGGATAAATGCTCCAGATGCATTTGGTCTGCAAAAATACTGACAATGCACAATAACATAGTGGGCTAACCATAACAATGTGAAACAAACCAGCTTCTCACTCATATGTTCACTGATGTTATTGTTACAACTGCTTCCAATAAACAGTTTTTCTTTGGGCTTTACATGTTTATTCCTTGACCTTTATGACTCTGACAGCAGGATAATAGCGTTTTGCTTATCTGCTCTCAGTCTGGCTTCCGGCACAATATAGACTCAGATGTATTTAAAAGTCGTCGGTATTAGCATTGGAAAATCCCACCGTTTGGAATTCTGATTGAAAGTATGATTCATGCAAAATGTATGCTTCCAACGTTACGTAAGAGAACATCGTGATCACTCTCAATCCCCTATTGATAATGATTACATACTGTTAATCATTTACTACTTTGAGGAAAGAGGATTAGTCATTAACAGCAGCAGCAATTACAGAACACAGATGAGAGCAGTGGATGCTCCCTGATTGCTATTAGTCAGGATGTATCAGAGCTGTGATGGTGTAACAGTGCACAGGCTGACAGAGGTCACGAGGCTGCCGGATCACACTTACCTGAACAGAACTCAACAGAAGTGGGGGATAAACCTAATAATGGCTGAATCACTGTCTCCAAGGCAATGTCATTGGGGGAAAAAAAAAAATCCAAGGATGGAAAGTATGTGTACACATGCATGATGCGTTGTGGTTGTGAAACATGAAAAAGACAGAGAAGGACCAAGGGAATGGATATAAGATCATTAACGCTCATATTCACTGCAACAAAAGAAATGCATATTTAGCATGTGTTTGATAAATCATAATAATGAGCAGTGTCTTGTTTTTATTTAATTAGAATTAAAAGGCCTGAACAGGAGAATTGACATCCCCGAGATTACCAAAAAGGGTTGTACGAGGGCATCATAATATTTATACTAGCCCCACTGAATGTGCTATTAACTTTGCTCGGAGGCATCGTCTGTGGCACTCCTTTAGTCTGCCGGGTCAAAAGTTCTCTAAACAAGCGCTACCATTGGTCAGGGATGTCAACAGTCCAGCCAGCGAGCACAGCTCAACCCCCCAAACAAAGTTCACTATTCATCTCAGAGGTCAATAGTTCTCTTCGTGAAGCTCATCAACGCAAGGTCAAGAATTCCTTAAACGTAGTCATCCATTTGAATGGAGGTAGCTCCCCTTGTAAACAAGGCCTGGCATTGGACTTGTGGGGTCAGCTGTCTCTGCACTCTCATGGATTAGCTCTTATCACGGCAAAAAAAAAAAGAGGCTATATTGTTTTTCTTTCCTGAAGGAGACAGAGTTGAGGTTGTCAGAGCAGAGTGGCAGGTTCTGCATCTGCGACCAGACTGTGAGAGTGGCTGCAGCGTGGGTCTGATGGTCAGATGGCCAGTGTCAGCAGGGCTTTTGTTACGCTCGCATTGTATCTGTGCACTGAACGGGAAAACAACAAAAGAGCCAAATAAATCATTAAAATACAGAATCCCTTAGCTTCCACATCTGACTCCTTAGTCATCCTCGGCACAGTGCCGAGCAACTGACCTCAGCGGGGAAGAGTGGGACAATTAGGTCACCTCATGATTGCATTACTCAAATGACATATTAATGTCATAGTGCCCTTCATGCGTTTCATCAGCGTTAGTTAATGATGAGGACAGGAAGAAAGTAGCGCATAAGATATTGATTGCTTCATGCTTCTGTGATCATATCATATCTCACTGCCAGAAGAGAAAAAAAAAAAAAATCTTAGAGAAACAACAGTCTGGTGCACAAAGCAGGTGAAATTTATTTATTCACCTATTCAAATTAAACCAGGCTCCATTATAGGAGGAGCAGTGTATTATTCTTGTAAATTATGTGTGTGTATAACAGTGTTTTGAAAATATCTGTAACCTTTTTATTGCACAGTCCCATAACTCCAACCCTGGCTGTGAGATATTTGTACACACAGTGACCGCAGTACTGAGGGGTTATGGAATAACAAGGAGCTCCATGCATTATTAATGGGCTCTGCTGTGAATCTGTTCAGAATAATAACAGCGATTTCCCAGAGCCTCATTACTGTGTGTTTTTAAAGCATGTGTTTGGTATCCATGGACACCCGCTCTCACATTCTCCTCTTCTCCCCCTGTATTGAGATTCAGGTCATGCACGGCACTTGCTGTTTTTAATTTTCATTTCATCATAAGCACTTTAAGACTGTTGCCAGCGCTTATTTGCAGTTTTCCTGCAGACCTCTTCACTCGGGCTTCTGACAGGACAGATGCTGCAATTAATCACGGCAGAGAAATGGGCATCGTTTCCACGGCGAGCTGAAGAGCCAATCAGCGCGGCGGCAGAAACGGCGGAGGCAGGCCTCGGCTCCAAAATTACAAATGCTTTTCCTAAAACTAACTAATTGAAAACAAACCAAAATTTGAAAATTCTATCAAGCTGCTATCACAGAAGCTCAGGAGCAAATTCTCTCCTAATTTGTAACTAACATTAACCCGTGTTTAAAATGTCTCAGCTGCCGTTGGTGAGAGAGAGAGAGAGAAAAAAAAAGGGCCCTTCTCTGGGCCAGTGGATTCACAGCCTATTGTGAAGATATGATAATTATTGTTTGCCTGCCTTCCCTCCCCCGCTCGCCATATTATTCAAGGGAGCTCAGCAAACCCCTGGGGATGTCTTGGAAATGAAGCGATTTTGAAGGGAGTAAGAAAGAGGCAGAATCCAATGCACTGGTGTGTGAGAAGGGGACTGTTATTGAGACAAGTACCAGTTACATGCTGACCTTGTCCAGTATCAACACTGTTTTTTTTACACACAGTTACAATGAACTTCCATTCAAATCACTGAGAAACAGCACACACTATAATAATTCCAACACCAATGCTCATATATCCCTGCCAAGTATCTTTTCTCTTATAGAATTACTCCATAGAAAACATACAAATTTATTTGATTCTTTTTTTGTTTGTTTATATCTCGTAGAGAACCGAGCGCTATGAATATTTATCACCGTATTTCTTTTCAGTAGCGTACAAGGAGACGTCAAGAGGAACCCCATAGAAATTATGGCTAACTTTTGAAAGAAACCGATTCCTTCAAATAAATATTTGTGATTGATAGTTTAATTTTGAACAGAGACACAAAGAAATATATAATACTTCATACAAAATTATGGCTACTATCATATTAGTGATGGAATGTCTCCGGATTCGTCTTCATGGCTGAGCAAAGAACTCCAACATTAAATTACTTTTTCTATCGTGAGCTGAAAACAACTTTTTTTCCAAGAACTCCATACCAATATGCATTTATTCTATGGACAGTTTTTCAAATGCAATTGGTTTATAAGCAAAAATACAAACAAAATTAATTGCTGCTATTGTAACTCATAAAAAAGTATAAAAGAGCAGAAATGCACTATGTGATATAGCAATCCACAGGTCGTTTAACAATGTTTTAATTAAAGCCTCACATATTAAAACTTTACAACAGGTGATATGAAAAATGTACAACATTTTCTTTTTTTGTTTTTTTTCCAGGGACTTCTGTACAGCTGGCAAAAATACCTCCGATGCCTTTTTAGTTGGCTTTGGCAGTGCAACAAACTGGCTCTGCTAGTTTTCTTTTTTTAAAACAATGACAGTATCAAGGAGCAGAGTAAAAATACATCAATCCCCAAACCATCTGCCTTGATCCGGAAATTTGTATTTACCATAAAATATCCCCTTTGTTACACAAAATAAAAACATAATTTAATTGTTAAACATCTGAAGTAAAAACAAATAGATTAAAGAAGAATTTTTTTTCGGGGGGGAGGGGGGGGAAGAGTGCTGCCAGTTACACGATTTTGGGCAAATTATCTTACTGGGTAAAGGAGGTCTCATCTCTCCCCACTCTACAAAACATGTACAGCAGATTACAGCTACAGTTTGATGATGTGATGACGTAAATGATTTATGGCAGTTTCTGTCTCCGTCTGTTCAGTCGTTCATCCACAGATCTGCATCCCGAAACCTTTTTATTATCAGTTCCCCTCTTCTAAAGACATTGTCTGTGTTTGTAACATGATTTATAAACGTACGTTCGACTATCGCTGAGCCTCCAACGTGTGATGATTTGAACAGTTACATCTGCGAGAAGGATGGGTGAAAGAGAAAGGTTGGAGTAAAGAAAGTCTGCTATATACTGGCCAGTGTGGGAACAAAGACTGATGTGTGGGTTACTGGTTTCCAGCAAGGATCCTGTGAGTCATTCAGTCCAGGCAAGAGCTGATAAAAATCCTTTTTTGCTGAAACGCATTCAGAATGTCCTTACACTGTCCAACTCTGGCCTCATAAATAAAGCTTTATTGTTAAATAAAACAGTGAAAGATACACATCTTTCAACATATTGTGTGCCCAGTCAGTTCAACTTGACAACTGAAAGACCTCACAAACAAACAAATAAACAATCACTGGGTGCTCACCCCAACAGGCTTCTGTCATAGCGCAGCCTATTTTATAGACAAAAACCCAGCTAACATGTTTACCTCCTGTACACGCATGTGCATATCTGGCTATAACGATGGACAAGTTCTTTGTATAACATTCTAAATCTTAAACACTTCTTAAGTGCAACTTAGAAAAGCAACGTGGAATGATGCTTTTATTCTATTCCTGTTCTTTGAGATAGGATTTCCATTTGGCTCAGTAAATGCTGACCTGGGACAGGACCTGGGCGTGGGCCTGGATTTGGGAGGGGTGTGGTTGCTGCTGCGGGGCTGGCTGGGGGCTGCCGAGGGAAGTAGAGCCTCCCACTGAATGGGGTGTACCAGGAGAGTGCTGGGGTGGGGAACACTGGGACTGATGCTGCTGCTGCTGCTGCTGCTGTTGTTGTTGCTGTTGCTGTTGTTGCTGCTGCTGCTGCTGCTGGAGATGTTGAATCTGCTGCTGATGCAGCTGATGCTGCATCTGCATGTGCTGCAGCTGCATGTGCTGCTGCTGTTGTTGCTGCTGCTGCTGCTGTTGCTGTTGTTGTTGCTGCTGCTGCTGCTGCATGTGGTGCTGTTGCAGCTGTTGCTGGAGGTGGTGCTGGAAATGCTGATGCTGCATCTGCTGCTGGATCTGCTGGTGGTGCATCTGCTGCTGCTGCATCTGATGGTGCTGGAGGTGCTGCTGCATCTGCTGCTGCTGTTGCTGCTGCTGCTGCTGCTGGAGCTGCTGCATCGCATGTTGTTGCACCGGTTGCATGGGTGGGCTCATCTGAGACACCGCTGTGGACTGGGCACCCGCCACCATGGCCCCTCCGGCACCCATCTGGCCGAGCAGCTGCGGGGGCATCCCGGAGGACATGTTCTGGTGGGAAACTGTAACCGAGGTTACGATCTGACTGCCCCCTAGTCTCATCTGCAGGGGCTTTGGGGCAATGGCCCTTGGCAGGGCTTGTTGGAGGGCCTGGGAAGCTGATGGCATGGAGGGGTGCTGGTTGAGGGGCGATGGCAGCACCAGGCCAGGGGACAGGCTGGTGGAGGCCAGAGTCTGCTGCACTGAGCGGATCGTCTGGGCCTCAGCTGATTCTGCTGCAGCCTTGACAAAGAGAAACATATGCAAAATTGTTTACAAAGTCAGAGTTTGTAGCGGTGTACTGTATAGTTTCTGGACCTGCTTCCGTTGTTTCAGTAATTACAAGTCCTCTGAAACTTCACACATATAAAGAATTCTGAGTAAATTCATTCACACATTTCTAGGTGAAAAGAAGAAACACTGTCTCACCTTGGAAACCAGGCTAGCACGGTACGCTGCGAGGGCTTTTAAATATTCTTTCTTGGCAGCTTCTGTTTTGCTTTTGTAAACCTGTGATGACAAAAAATATGTGTGAGTACAAATTCTTCTTATTCAGTGATAAATATAATGACTTAAAGCAGCATGGAATACATTAAACAGATGGCACGCTCGATGTACATTTTTTTTTCCGTCTAAATTTATCTCTCTGATGATCTCATCTTCTGTGAATTATTCCAGATGATGGTTAGACTGGTCTGGAAAAGTACATTTCGTAGTACCTGCTTCTGTTCCTCTCCCAGACCGTCCCACATGGACGCCACGATCTTGGACACTTCTCCAAAGGTGGCGTTGGGATTCTGACCCTTGATGGCGGCCTGGGTGTCTCTGAAGAACAGAGCATAAGCAGACACCGGCTTCTGGGGCTCATTGGGATCCTTCTTCTTCTTCTTTTTGGGAGTCTTGGGCTTCTTTGTGGGATCTATGGGGGCTGGCCGCTTCTCTCCAATGACCTGAAATGATGGCAATAGTTGAGATAAAGAAGTTAACAAATTGCCCTTTAGCAGCACCAAGCAGGTTTCCTCATTACCCTTTAACACAGTTTCTAACTCTTTGCTCACCCTGTTGCCGTCGTCCTGGTCGTCTTCGTTGATCGAGCTGGAGGGGGACGGGGTCGCGGACTTGCTGGCAGGCGGTGACGGGGAAGTGTGGGTGATGTTGGGTCCTGCCATGTTTAAGCTCAGCTGCGCGTTGAGTTGGGATTGGTTGATGGTGGTCAGCTGATTCCGTGATATCATGCCGTTGGGGCTGTTCATGCTGATGATGGACTTCATCACCATGGCTGGGTTGGGCGGGTACTGACGTAGATGGCCCGGTCCAACATTCTAGAAAGAAAAGTGACACAAAGCGGGATTGTTAGGAAAATTTAAGTAACTTTAGTTGTGTTATAGTTTCATGCAGCCGGTGAGGTTGTGGCTCTGTCTCTGTGCTCCCTCCTGCCAAGCTCATGAACCTGTATCCCTTTACCAGTGCAGAAATCGGGTCATCGGATTCTGTGGATTGTTATGTGGCAGATCACATGTCACGATGTCCTGGGTCTTAAATGTCTCTATTACAAACCATGATAAATTATCTTGACACCCGAGGAGCCAACTTTATAAGCCAGTAATAGATGGCTCCACGGCTCAGTTGATTCATTTCAAAACTCTATTGTATGGAAATCTGTGACACAGCTGTAGAGTGCACAGTCCCTGTAGGGGAACAGTGGACTGTGGTACATAACTTCAAACACCACAGTCAAAAAAAAAAAAAAAAAAAAGAGTCTCAGTTTGTCTGCATGCGCCTACATGTCAGTTTAGTTTGAGGTCGCCACAAGCCTGCATGCTTTATTTAAGGTTATAACTCTGTGAAAGAGGCAGCTTTCATAGATCATGTTTGACTGTCAAAGAGTGGGAAAAAAAAAAATACTTCTATGCAATCAACTCCATAAATCAAGCAGCTGAAGGCATGAAGCTTAAGAGTTTTGGACAGGCCCCCTCCGTTCCACCGTGCAGGCTGTAATGTAATAACATTCTCAAAGTCTCTTTCACTTTTCCAAGGTAAAACATTCAGTTCTTGAAAGAGTCTTAAAGAAGGTACAGGCTACATGTTTGCATTGATTGTGGTGAGGATGAGATTACGAGGCCTGCCAGCTCTCCAGAGGGAAGACTGATCAGAGAGCCAGCAGAGCTGACATGGAACAGAGAAGGGGAAGTGAACACAACAGAAAAGGTGATTTGTTCTCCCTGGGTACATCCATCTGGTATTCAGCAGCACAAACTCAATCTCTCCCAACATCAACACATCATAAACCCACGCACCTGGCTTTATTGAAAGAACCTTATGAATGCCCGTCTTCAAAAACAATATTGTAACACCATTTCAGACAGAAACATATTGGATCTACAATCCATTTCTTTCTCATATGCCATGTCGGCTGCTTATCATAAATACAATCTATGAAGTGAGAGCAGATTTTATATTTACATGTGCGAGCAGGATTCTGCAAACGGTGAGGCAAAGTTGTTGGGAAGAAATTGAAGACACATTGCCGTTGATTCTTCAAATATGGAAATCTTGCAAATAAAAGCTGCAATAAACAAGCCTGCGACCAAATGACTGTGATTTACATATCTGCAACCCGCCATGTTCCAAGTGCTATTGTCATCTTCATTACTGAGAACACGATGGCTCGCCGTTTGCTCTTTGCTCGCTGTGAACATCAAAGATGCACACACTGAGCTCATTAGTCGTGGCCATCTGTATAATAACACTTTTGCCCAATCCTTATGGTGCAGTTTTGACTTAGAGCAATGGCCCATTCTGCCATTTGTTTGGAATATTCTGAATTCTTCTAAATGGCTTCAAATTGAATGTGGTGCATTTAAAAAGAAACACACACAGACACACAAGAAAAAAACATGCGGTAATGACCACAGTTAGACACTTAATTGTATCACACTCAACAGCCTGCTAAATATCTTATTTCACCACATATTACAGCACTAACTGGAGTAGAACCAATTTAGCTCCTCATGCTAGAAAAGAGAAGTGACAGTTACGTCAGTGAAACGCCGGCATTAGCACGTCTGATTTCAATGAAAACATAACAGCTAATAACAAGCCAGTCAAAGAAATCATCTTAAGTAACAGTTGTCTTGATTGTGAATATGAATCTGATACTCGGATGTTTATTTATGTCCCTCTGCCTTCTCATTTGCATTTTGATTGCAGTATTGTCAGCAGTCACAGCAGACATCTAGCTCGATATTTTGATAGTCATCATAAATCTGCAAATAAGTCTTTATCTTGAGTACACAGTGGCCAGATGTGCCCTCCTTAGTCAGATTTGTGTGCACGCCTAGGTGTGTTGTCTGCCTGTGCGCATTTGCATATGAAACACCAACAGCAGAGATGCACTCTCTAATCAATAAAGGCTTTTTTGAATGTAAATTCAGTTTGTAATATTCCCCATTGTGTTGCTTTTAATGTGGAAGCTGCAATAGGTAACAGCAGAATAATGCTGTCAACAATATGCTGCAAAAAAAGAGGAAGAAACAGCTTGTTTTGTACATTATTGTTGGCCTCAACCACTCTTAACACAGCAAACACTCGACGCAGAGCCACATAAAGCATTCTGAAAACTAGCAGAAGAGGGAAAGAAAAAAAATACACTATTGACAATGTGTGAAACCCTTTCCACAATAAACGCAGGCCAATAAACACAGCCACGGGATTCAGAATGCAACATTATGCATTCACCCAGTGATAAAAATCTCAACACTGATGTCAATGAAAACAGGCTCCGGTCTGTTCTTAAAGATATTGGAAATCAGAATTTGGGGAGAATTTATGAACAGTGGCACCAAGCTGTAACAGGCTGAAAAGAATGTTAACAAGTTCAATTTCCATTCAATCAATGCCAGAGCTCTTGGAAATGTTCCATGGCAGGAGAGGGGTAAAATCATCTATATGGTAATTATAAGGATGAATCCCCCAGTAACTTTCGCCAGCATGAAAGGTCAGTCCTATTAAAGATAGTTTATCAGCGCTCTGCACATATTCCTTTACTCGGCTTCTAAACGGGTACATCATTTTATTTTTTTTTTCCTCCATTTTCAGCAACCTGCTGAAGTCTGTGCTTAAGCCAAATGAGAAAAATGGAATTTTGAATGCCGGTAAAGGCTATAATAGCACGAAGATAAATTGTTTTTCTTTCCCCTGCCCTGTCTCAGTCAAACACACTTCGCTCTCTTTCTCTCTCTGTGGTGTGCAAACTCAGTCTATCTCGCAAACCTCTAACCCCCACTTAAAAACAAATCTCTCTCCCCTGTTCTCCTCCCCCCCCCTCAGACTGTGAGGTCAATAGGTTCCCTCCCCTTGGTCTGGTACAGCCACTGACCCATACCCCTTTCCGCCATTTCTCCTGATGCATTATGGGTATTTAAAACTTGTCCAACATGACATCATTTCAGTTTGAGAGCTGCCTGAGAAAAGTAAATTACAGAATCAATCATGCAGAAGGTCAAGCTGAGACTTCATTACAAGTATTGCATGCCTGCATGAATATCTTTCATTTCTGACTGACCCAATATGTCACAATAGCTGTCTGTCGAGAGAGAAAAGGAAAAGAAAAAAAAAAAAGAAACGGAGCGGGAAAAAAAAAAAAAAATCCACTCTCTTAAATTGATGTACAACTCATGTCAGTGCTTCTTGGCTTGGAAGGGAGATAAGAGGGAAGTGTAGAAAAACATGCTTTCTGCAACAGTGCTCACATTTTCCATTTGATTCAGGATATAGTGGTTTTTGACCAGTCAGAACTGAGGGTATTATACTCACTGGCAATCTACACAGTATCAACGCATATCAAATCATGTGAAGAACAAACTACAAATGGCTTTTTCAGCCTCACTTTCATCTCGCTTGATGCGTGTGGCCAAAAAACACGCTACTATTAGATATTAGCATATCTCTGCTGCTGCTGCTGCTGTAAAGCTAATGACATGTGAAACAGCTAGTTTGTAATGAAAAATATATAATGCGTCGCTACGGAGTGGTAAATGTAATAAGACAGCGGGCCTCACATCTCCTAAATATTGATTTTAACATCTAATGCAACCAGTTGACTACTGTAGGTTTCAAATCCAATCACAGAGGACACAGAGCCCATTTCGGTACATGCTTACACGTGTCAAGAAAAATCTAAAATGTGGTGAAGGCACCAGGTGTTTTTTGAAATAGAACCCAGAGACCCTTGCTGTGCAGCAGGGAGAAAATCGAGAAGAAATTGTGAATAAAGCAATACTGGCAGCTCCAACTCCAGTACTATTTGGCACTATTGAGACTCAATCACAAATCAGGAGGACACATGCTGGGAGACAAAAATGAGAGTCAGAAGCTTGTTAGGAGAGCAGATTAAATAAATAATGACTTCAGATTCAGGGCTTTCCAGGCACATTGCAGCCGAGAAAATGTATTTTTCTTTGTAGAAGCCCAGCATCTGTGGCCAATTTGCAAGACATACGCTGAACATTAAGGGGAGAGGAATTAGCAGAACACTTGGCAATGCAATGACATGGAAGAAGCTTTTGAAAATAGCCCAGGTATATTCACTGGTTCAGTTTCTCATTAAGTTCTGATAAGAGACAGGCTTTCACACACACTAAGTATTCTCCACCAGTAAGCCAGCACAGAGGAAGAAAACCAAGACAAGTGTTTAGGAAATATGAGCATGGTGGCTTGATGAAAAATGTAATTGCAATAGTGCACGGTTTATTTGTTTGCCCCTGCAGCCATAACAAATAACACAGAATGTAATCATGTATATAAGGTTGTCATTCCTTTATCAGTGTGCTGACAAAATGACAAAACACCCCTCTTAGGGCCTTCGTAAATCATTGTCTCGGTATATAGAATGCACTGCAAACAGCGCTGTTACTTATCTCATTTAAAAGTTGCGTTCTCTTTTCAAAGCAAAGATAAAACCATAGATGAATAGAGTTTCTATAGGCATTGTCACAAGACTTTTGGGGATCAATCCCATTTACAGGAAAAATGAAGGGCCACCACGAGCCTTCCTGCGGTACAATGTGTGATGACTGATAACGAGTGAGTAGTGTGCCGACGACAATGCCACGAGGCAAGGAGCAGAAACCCACATTCTCCCCTCAGTTTTTAATAGAGTCTCCGCACAATCAGAGACATGAGCCATGCAAATGGTGTTAAAGAGGAATAATGTTTGAGAATCAAATCTAATCCTCCAGCAAGTCGTGAGAACAGTCAGGAATGTAATTGTGTCAAGGTTCCGTTTCTTCCAGATGCAGAAAGCTTAACTGACCATGAAATGAAAATTCTTTAGGCAAAAAGCCTTCTGGGGATCACTTACTGTATGCGGCAGAGATATTTTAAAAGCTGCAATTATTTTACATGCCAGAAGCATGGAAGCAGGGAAAAGAGCTGTAAAATTTTATAGCCTCTTCCCATATGGAATGTAAATAAATATCTGTAATATCAGTGTGATTCAACAAATGTGTTAGAAAGAGGGGAGGTCTAAAAGCACATTTCATTTATTCACACAGTTGTAATGATAATAGCACCTCTCCTCAATGCAGTGTGATTTGTGACTCACAAAGCAAATGCAGCATCAATATCATCATCTCTTCGCTCATGCCTTTGTCCTTTCATTCCTTCTCTCCTAAATGAATCTTCCATTTTTGTAATAGGTCTGTAAGACAACTAGTCAGCCAGTGACATTTCCATTTTTCCTCCTCAGTGCTTCTATGATTGTGGCATTTGAAAATGCCTTTCCACCCTCAGACAACAGTCTCACAATCTGCACCACACAACTGTATCAACATACAGAAAGTGATTAATTCACTCTCCAGTTCCATGTTTGACCATCTGTATCGTTTGAAAGGAGCTAAAAACATGTTGGTACGACCTTATTGGAGGGTAATTCTCTACGCCGCCACGACATACACTCTAAACGTACCGTGAGTCGTTTTTGAAGACCTCGTGTGACATTGAGGCTAAAGCTTGTATCAGCATTTACAACAGCGAAAAAAAAAAAAAAAGGCTTCTGGAGGTAACATGAATTAAATATGAGCATGCGAAACTGTGGCACTTTTGGGTCCCATTTTCACTGTCCTTCTGGGGATGAATGCGCTTTGTACTCTAACACCTGTGATCTATTCACATCTGTTCACCTTACGAAGAGGGGATCATCCACGCTCTGGGTGCTGCCTTTTTCCCATTTATTTATTTATTTTTGATAAGTCCTCACACTAAGTAACATAATATCATGACATTTACTCAATGTGATCATATACCTCCTGTGTTGTAAACAAGGCCAGATGCTGTGCCAGATGCGCTGACAACAGGAGGTGCACGAAAACTGTGAAGGTGACATTATGGTTCAGTAAAAGGGCTCGTTGAAAGATCGAAATCGGGGGGTTTCTAATAGTTGATGCTTTTAAAATCATATCTTTCAGTTTGGATACACCGTAGAAAAAAAAAAACCACATCTGGAGCTGCAGCAGCTATGAGTGGGACACACACTGGAGCTGTACTAGTGCAGCACCAGGCAGACAAATGAGTATAAGAGACAGAAAATACATGGACTTTGTGATTTGCTAGTGGTACATATGCATAGCAGTGCTCACCACAGGCTGGCCATTGTTGACAGACACCCCCTCTTGGTCCATCATGTTGCGTGAGATGGTAATCGAGGGCAGATCCAGGCTCTGTGGGGGGAACTGAGGGATTAAGGGACCCCTGTGCGGAGCTGGGGGCTCTGGCATCGCTGGGAACGGTGAGTCCACCTCTGACAGACCCAGACCGGACTCCGTCTCAGGTGGAGGTGTGATAGGGGGAATCTCAAACTCCTCGTCACCCAGGCTGGGCGTATGAAAAGTCTGCAAAGAAAGAGGAACGGAGAGGAAAGTCGTGAAATCCAGCAACACAAAACAGCCAGGAAGCATTTGCTGAGGTGGGCCTTATCTAACACGCCGGAAGGAAACCTTCAGGGATTAAATCAGACGACTTTGTTTAAGAGAGGGAGTGTTTTAGTAGAGTGGTAATACACTTGTCTGTAAGTGCACTAAGATGTAACATTTCCTAAACCTATTAAAGTCCACTTTGAGGCAAAAGAAGGAAAAAGGCGAGTGTGGAGGAAGATGTCAAAAGCAAAAATATCAAGCAGCAATCATGGGAGAGAGAGGATACATGATAAAAGCCCTTAATCTTGGGGATGGAAGATGTTGGGTTGAAGTGCAGTGAAAATACACGTCACAGGGAGATGGGTTTAAAGAACATTTTCAAAGATTATTACGCTTGGCCAGAAGTGTTTCTTTTTGTTCCCCTTGCCTGCACCCTTAAATCTGCTCATCAAACAGCCTAATCCTTCTGCCTTTCGAATTAAAGCTTTTGGTCACACTTAATTTGCTTATGTGCCTTCTTGGAGATGGGACTGTTCACCTACTTAGGTCTTGTTTTCATCTGCACATTGCATTAAGCCACTCTCTGGAAAGCCAAAATATTCATACGCTCACAATGACCACGCTGCAGGTCCACAGAAATGCAAGGCCAAGCAGCGTGCTATCTGAGGCGCTGGCTTCGGCTGCTGCTGCTAAGTTACCGAGAACCTCTTCAAAGCGTCGCTCTCTTACTGAAAGTGACATGGTTTTAACTGCTGACGCTTTGCTTGAACACATACTGTCATACTGCTAACATCAAGTTAAACTCCCAGCATTATTGGAGATGTTGAACAGCGTGCGGAACGCAACAATAAAAAGCTAGCTCTGCGTCGAGAAGCCGCTTCGGGTTGATCTCAAAACGCCGCTTCCTCGTCCCTGGGTCACTATTACAGCCGTGTTTACGTGTTAAGCTGCCTCCGGCGTCCTCATCAGCCATTTCAAATTTCTCACACAATCCTGGCATGAAAATAATTGGCCAAAAATAGGAGTAAACAGCCGCTTATACCAATTTGAACAGGCCCCGGATGAGTCTCGCGCATGTCGATTCACCTTTTCACACACCTGCATTTAATTCCCAGACGGATTGAGGGTCCTGAAGATGATCACGCGTCGCTTTTTGAGATAAGCTTCTTTGAAAGGGGTGCCGCTTTCTCTTTTCACTCACTCGTACCAAAACATTACAGCATCTACTCACATGTAAAGCATCATACTGTGCCTTGCAGTTTCGGCGTGCTGTGTAAATAGTGCTCAAGCTCCAAAACCCCAGCAGAGGTGAAGTTGTGCTAGCTAACACACACCTGACATTAACAGTCCTGAGATCTGCCAGCGGAGTTAACGGCAGTCAAAAAAAAAAAAAAAAAGCCGAGCTAACAACCCTGCCTTCCTCGACTCTGTCTGTCTGTCTCCAGTAGGGGATGGAATAACAGAAGGGAGACAACGGAGGGAATATGCCAACACAGACCTTGATTAGGGAGTATTAATGTTCCCCTTGCTTGCTTTAGCACACAGACACTTGAAACTAATTCATTGCCTACTCAGGGCAGCTGTCTTGACAAGCACTGATGAATTCCAGTGGCAGGGGAAGCTAATAGAGTTTTTATTCTTCCCTTTTCTTTCTCTCTTCCTGCTCTCTACCACTGTTTCACTTTTCAGTACTTGTTTCACAGCTAGAGAATCAGTTCTCCTTTCAGAAGGAGCTAAGGTCATATTCATCACAGCCCAGGCCTCTGGCTCACAGAGTGCAAAATAAATCACGAGCACCTTCACTAGGAACCATTTACTATCAGTCCTCTGCTGTCATATTAGGCTTCAGCCCACTCAAAAAAAAAAAGAAAACCTCGGGAAGTTAGTTCACAATAATGCCTGTTCAGCAGCATGTGAATCAAAACTCAGCGTGTGTTTATAAGGTTAATAAAACAAAACTGTCGTGAGTCATGGACAAAAAGTTCCAGTAGCACATGGAAACCATCAGAGATCGTCCATCATCACAGTCTTCATTCATCTTTTTCAACTTCCCCTGTGGAGCAGGGTCGATCTCCACGCCAGCTTTCAGATCTATGGTCCAAGTCTCATCTGGATCATATCATGTAGCAACCTGAAGACACTGGCGCAGTATCATAATCTCTCCAACAGAAAAACTATCACTCCGTCTTAGTCTTGCCTTGTCCACCCCAGTCAGATGCACGGCTCAGGCTGTGAAGCCATCGCAGGGAAACATCACTTACATGTTTTGCTCTTGCTCAACTACGGATACTATTTGCTGATGCAAGTAGGTTTCCTGAAGTGTTACACTGTATGAAGTAAATCAGGGCAGAACAGCAGTATATAGGCCACTGGATCCTATATTCTGGTGCATTGTGGCCTGAATTACAGAGGCAACCTAGAGATTTGATACAAATGTCAAAGAGGAAGGTCGACTAAGGTCAGCTCCGCTTTTGTGGGAGAACTGCACAAGCATGACCGTGACCTTTCATGAAACACAGACATGTACTTGGAAGAGAGGAATGTTGGTGTTTAGTATCCGCTAAACAGTGTGGAAGTGGAGGGAAAGAAGAAAAAAAATCACAGTGGCAGAGGGAGGATTTAGCAAGATCAGTATCAAAGACTGTGCTTGTGTGCATCGCCTCTCTTTGTTAATGATGATACAAATTAACATCTACACCAGGGGCACTGATAATGGAGACATGGAGTTTGTGTCTCATACGAGGGTATGGGAGATGTCAGTTGTCTGTGCAGAAAAGACCCTCTCCCCAGGGAAGAGGTGCCAGATTTTAGTGGAACCCACAGAGTGTTACAGTGTTGCACACTGTCTGGTGTCATTTCGCATAAAGCCAGTCTAATTCTGCACCAGGAGCAGCTTAGGGGGCTCTGATCGGAGATTAAGAGATGCACAATCCACTTTCTTCGCATCACCAGCCTGATTATCCATTTAAATTGTTCTGAAAGGCTCAGCAGAGCCAAGTGCCAAGCCAGATGCTGGCTTGGGATGTGCAGGCATGTACATGTTAAGGGGTGGGCAAGAGAGAAAACAACAGACAGAGTGAAAGAGAAAGAATAATGTGTGTGTGTGTGTGTGTTTTCATTGGCAGCTACAGGGCTGAGTGGTGTGGGGGCAGAGCAGGGCTTGTAACAGAGAGGCCTGATGTCCTCAGCATGAGTATCCTGAGCAGGTGTGTTGGAAATCCCCGGTCCTTACTGTCTATTGGAGGTGCTCTATTTGCATCGGCCAATACTGTACCGCAAATGATTCTAAACAGTTGTTGTATTCTGCCTGGAAAAAACTAATTGCTGTGTTCATTTAGTTTAGACCATGTTGAAAATAGTCAACTAAGTTATCTTTCACATGTAAATATACAATAATGACTTCCTCACACACTGTGCATTCTGCTTAAACCTAATGCTAACATCAGTATGCTAACATGTTCACAATGAAAACACCAACATACTGACGTGGAGCATGTTTATATCTTGGTATACTAACGCCCTTAACTGATAATTAGTGCTTAACACAAAATACAGCTGAGGGGATGGGATTTGCAGGTATTTAACCCTGAACTAAAGTGTTTACAAATTCAAACCCTGACTTGTGCTGATATGAACTGGGAGAGTCAAAGATGCCCAAAAGATGCAGTGTGATGAGCCGGTCCTGACAACTTTGAATCTTAATCTGTGGTTCATCATAAACCTGAAAAATTCTGTTGATTTGTGTTCTTTAGTTTGAAGAATTAAAAGAAGTAAACGTCCACTCAGTTGACTACTTGAGTCATCAAACCAAGTTATTTGGGAACATTGTTTATGCACTTGCTCACAAATATAGAATATCCCAGACTGTAATGCACTGAGGGTAAATTCTTGGTAATTTTAAGTGCATACAGTTCAAAGATCATCTGTAAATGAAGGCGACCTTAAAATTCTGCATAGGCATAATGCAAAATAATAGGTTAGTATAACTTAGAGTAAGTTAATACAAGAAAAAAAAACCCTAAGCTAACTTTCAGTTTTGAATTTTTAAAGTTAAAAGCAAAAATGTTTTGCCTTGAAACTTGGAGCTTTCTCGACGTATTCATTTTTGCAGTGTAACCATGTGTCACCGAAAAACCACAAATGTAAACCTCATGGTGGCAGCAGACATCTGAGAAGCATGATTGTCTTTACAAAATTCTGCGCCAATCCATTTAGCAGATGTTGAGATATTTCACAGGATTAGTGAAAACTTATCTGGATTATCTCCTGTGAAATATCCTGGTGGTGCTGGATGGAAAGTCGGGGTAGTCTTTCATGGCAATCCACGTTTTAGGTGTCAAGACATGTCGCTAAAAACGAAAAAATGTCAACGTCATGGTGGTGCTGTAGGAAAAGTTTGGGGACCGCTGAAGTTATTCGGATTAATCCTCCAGAGACTATGAGTATGTGTGCAATTTTTCAGGGATAATAATAATCCAATGTAATAATAACTGAGTGGAGGGCCAACAGTCCTGCTGCAACTGTGGACAAAAATGCAACACAAAGAGACTTTTGTGTAAGCAGTTTTCACAAAATCTTATAGTAAACAGTATAATGTTGGTTTATAAAGAATATATGAAGCTTATTTTAACTCTATATATAATAAATGAGACCCTGACAACAATAGAAACATAGAGGGAGGTGACTTGGATGTGACTCAGTGAGTTTTCCCCTCCAGTGTTTTATCTGCGATGCCATGGTGCTCTTTCAATATCAGGACATGGAGCAAGAGAAAGCTTTTCAGGCAATAGTCCCAGTCCTTCAATAAACGTAGTAATGCAATTCACAGATGCAATAACCAAGACTTGTTAAAGGCAGCAGCATGCAATTACTGCATATAATAGGCCTCAGAATCAATAGAGGCTGGATTGAGGATCCAGTTTCAAATATCTAGACAGGCAGAGTGCAGCTACTCAAATGACAACATCAACCATGGCACTCCTAATCAGCATTATTTCAAATTTGGATCATTTGTAGTCCATTTCTACATATTTATAGTTCATTACATGACTCTAATTTGATTGGGAGAGTAAAGTGATACATCTGAGTGGAACACAATCTCAGTATACAGTATCCTTTTCCCTGAGGGAAGCAGTCAAGCTTTCCCTGCTAGGATGTATGCTTTACCAGGCACACCAAGGTCATCTTATCTCATCCTCTAAGTGCATAAGGTAAATGATACACCGGCCATCCAAACAGCAAATACAAGTCTGCTGCTCTGAAGTAAAAGCATTCGGCCTTTTTGAACAACACGTACCGGGTGCAATTTTAAATATACCGTATGTGTAAACATATAGTTGCTGGATGTAAACAGGTTTCTATTTGCAGTAAAGCAAGCCGTCTGTATTTATGACAACTTTGGAAGAAAGAAATGTTTGCTCTAGAGGATGAAACTTTCTCAAGTTACCACACCAGTTACCACTAATGGGAGTCTATCCTCATAGAAGACAAAATAAAAGCAGTGTCTTTTAATACAATATACCTACGGTTTGATTTGAAAACAACAGGCAACCAAATGTGGCGGCATAAATTTAACTGCGCTGTCAAAGTTAGCTGTTTATCACGGAGCCCTCATAAAGGATACTTCCTTCCCTACTGTACCCACAACACAAGCCAGACACATTAAGAAGATTAATATAGCATTACAGCGGAGATAGTGTGAAACCTCACAACTCAAAGTGGAAGTCACTTTAATCTCACTTCAGCTCAGGTTGCAACAAACAATACCTTGGACACTCCAGCGCTTGAAAGGAAAAAAAAAAAAAATCTATGCTTAAGACTCCTTCTCTCTCATTCTTTCCCTTCTAAGCACAATACCATCTGTGCCCTAACACTGGAAACAGTTGTTCCTTTTGATAAAATGCAAATGAGCTGGGCTGTTTTTATCAAGGAGTCCCCCCCTCCTCCTCCTCCCACCACCACCGCCTCCACCTCCAGCCCATCCTCCCCCCTTTTTTCCCTTCACTGCCACAGTAGGCCCTCACAGCTGGGGGCTGAACGCTCTCCAAGCAGCCTGTGTCGGCGTGGTCCCTGCTGCAGTGGGCCTCGGCAGCCCGTGGATACAGAGGATGCGCCCACTCAGCGTAAATGTGGGGGAAAATTAGACTTCTTCCATAATACTCTGCGGCTTTGTGAAGCGGCCACTTTATGAACACGAGGTCACGCGCTCGAGACACTTCTCGCGAAGCTGCCTTGAATGTCACAGTTGCATCCCTGCTGCCCAGCTGACAAGAATGAAAACAATAAGGTTAACAATGACATCTATCTCAGTATTTTGGAGCTGTGTAATGATGCTTTGCTGTGGGTTTTGAAGCCAGATCAATCTCCCCCTGCTAAACTGGATGAGATTGGACCGTTTGAACCACAGAGGATGACGGGTATTTTTGGTGCACTTGTCTCTAATGACAGGGCAGCCGAGTGGGTGGAGGGGGAATAAAATGGGTAAATTTAGCTCACTGTTAGGACTACTATGGCTCACAGAGGCGGTTTATATACCTCCAGAGAAACAACTACTCCCTTCTTTCTTTTAATGCATCTGTACAATTATTCCAGCATTCGAAGGTTGCAGGAGACATGGAAGGCTGGCTGTGGAATCGCTTTATGCTTCTTCATTATTCTTAAAAAAAAAATAAAAAGAGGAAGAAAACAGGTGTTTGTACGCTCGGCTTTCTGAGATATCACTTCATCTTAGAGAGTGTGGTCGGGTCAGTCAGATCGCATTAGCATCAGCTCACAGAAGTGAGTACAAGCTAATATATGGGGAGCCGAGCTCAATTGGCTACATCTATAACCGTAAACTCTTCTATCAGTCATAGCAACATTTAAGGTGACAAATAAGTTGGCTGTGAGGAAAATGAAAAAAATAATAAATCATCATTACATCAAATATAACACTTTTTTCTGGCACTGTGGCTAATTTTATCCATCCACATATCCTTAAATAATGACTCACATTAACACCTACGATGAGGCCTAACTACTGAAAACTTAATATGGGTGTTAGCAAGTAAGAAAAAGGAAAAAAAAAAGAAAACCTTTACTCCTTCCTGTATTGTTTGCATTAACTGGATTGCCTGAATACGGAAAACGTAAGGTGTACTCACATCCCCAGCAGCGAGCAGCGCACCGTTCGCCTCGGCCATGTTCATGTAGTTGTTGTTGTTCTGGAACTGCAAGTGAAGACAAAAAGACACAATCAGATCACGAGCGTCCAGATAACATCAAGCGCAAACTTCGAGCGGCTCCGCTTTCATAACGGACACCTGTCACTCAAAAACAGATTGTCACACTTGGCTCTGAATGTTTGCACACTGTCGTTAACCCCTTTTCTCTGCGCGCACAACCGCATTGTGCCACTCTGCCATTATTGTGACACGACGAGAGGCACGTGAGAGGCCCTGGCCAATTCAAACCGGGGTAATGAGAATCTGGTCCGGCTATTCAGCTCTTATGGGATGGCAATTAAGGATATGTTTGCATCACAAAGCCAAGTATCAAGATGCAGTGGCAGGTTATTAACTTCAAATAACCTATGGGAGAGGAGGGATACTGAGGGGAAATAAGGAGGTGGAGGTGTTTTTAATATGGGTGGAGTACATTTTGGGTCAATAGGAGCCGGGTTCAACAACTCATTTGACTGACTCCGAGCTCACAAAGAATCTCATTCCAGCCGGTTTCAGTGCAACAAATGAAAGTGAATTCTATACCTGTATTTACATGTTAATATGAGATTATTAACTGTGTAGAACAAAGTCGGCGGTGGCGGATTTATGAGCGCCGCGCTGCAAAGACACATTAGTGTTTAAGGCTGCTGATGAGCTATTAAAACCCTGTACTTTGGTAAGAAATAACATGTTTTCACAACATCCCCTCCGCCCCTCCCGACCCACACATAGCCCTGCTGGCAAAATGGCAGCCACTTCCTTTCTTTGGAGACACAACCACGCTGACAGGTAGGAACAATGGGACATAGAATGAAGAATTATGGGCTAGCAGCTGGGCCCAGGAGCACAATGCACCTCTGTGTGAGTGAGGAGAGCATAACCCAGCCTACACAGCTCAGAGGAGAAAGAATCACGGCGTGTTTGCGTCTTCACGAGGTTCCACTGAGAACACCTATTTCCAACAAAGCTCGGCACTAATCTTTTTTGTGTGTTTATTACAAAGTCACTCTCTTAAAACATAGTGAGTGACACAAAAAAAAAAAAAAAACCTCCAATAGACCAGGGGAGAAAAAAAAGAGAGAGAAGAAGAAAAAAAAGGGAGGGCTTCTTATCAGAGCAGAAGCCAAACAATAGTGGAAACAAATTAAGATCAGAGCGAACTGAGAAGTGCATTAATATATTTTCTAGCCCTTTGTGTTTTTTTTTCTATTCTCCTTTTCTTCTGAGTGGTTAGTATGCGAATGTAATTACCGAAAGAACTGCTGCTAATCAACTGCGAATGGTATCCATTAATTAGTTTATGCCCTGGAGAGAGAGTGGGGAGTCAGCAGCAATGTTAACAGTGTTACGCACCAATGAGAAGGGAGCCACAAGCTCTGCTAGCAGTTGCTGAAGCAGGTGGTTTGAGCTGTCTGGGCCTCCGGTGCCATCTTAACCGGAGCTGCCCCACTAAACTATATCTGACTCGAGCACTGGGGTTTACATGTTTGCACAAATGTTCATACAAACGTATACGTTCACACACGGAGACTCGTGGGCTCCGGTGAGGAACAACTGTCATTTGCCAGCGCTCCTTCATGTCCCAGCTGTGTGTAACTTTGAGACATGACATGGCTGGGTTACGTCAGCCACTCGGCTGGTAATTAACCTTACGCTGGGCTTATCTTGGAAGTGTTACTCCGTCCCCCTTCTTCTTTTAGATAATAAATTGAAGTCTCAGAGATATCCCTCTCTATTCAAGCACTAGGAACATTGTTCTGATTGTGGGGGGAGATAGGGCTTCGTGCAGGGCTGTCTCTGTTTCTTCTGTCCCTGTGTCTCTCTGGATGGGAAAAAGATTTTAAAGAGTGAGCTGACAATTGCTCTTCACTGTAAATAGTTTCTAGAGACTTTGGGGAAATTCCACACAAGTAAGATACACCTCAAACATTTCTGCTTCTTCTAAACTAAAATAGATGCTTGCACACTTTCCTGCCTGTTGCCTTGAAAGAAAAGAGAAAATAAACTTACAGTCACACATTTTCAACTCAATTACTCGCCGTGTTACACATCACTGGGTGATGCAGATGACAACTTCACAAGCAATGTACACGTTTGTAAATCAGGAAGCGATGTTTCATTAAAACAAACATCACACTGAGGAGTGTGGCTGAGTTACACACTGTAAGCACGGACATTGATCCGAATCACATCAGCGCCATTAGAGAAAACATGATCAAGTGAAGTCCAAGTGCCAATTAGTAGTGTGAAACTCTTTGGGCTCTGTCTCTGTGAGGCATTTTTTTTTTATTGTATTTCCTGGGCCCTTTAAGAGCAGTTCTGAATCTCCTCAGAGAACTGTGACTAACATCCCAAGAAATGTCCCCAGACACTGGTATCAATCTTCACCATTAAAAGCTGTACCATGTCGGGCCGGAGGCCTCGGTGGACGACCAGAGCAGGGAGTGGAGATTGTTATTGTTATTCCCAATTCATTTTTGAGGGGAGGGGGGCACTGTACGCTCATGTTTGAGGCGGTGCCGATTGAGTCAAATGCCAGATGAAATTAAGTGTGATTGGAAGGGCCGCGCAGCTGACGGTAAGGGACCACGCTAAAATGGGTCAGCGCAGACAATGAAGGCTCTGTAATTAAAATGATGTGACGAGCTAGAAGAGAGCTGCCATGTGAGGGGCCAAACAACGGCGTGTGTGCCCACATGCAGAAACATTTTAGAAGCAGGGATTTATTACAAATGAAAAATTGGGGACATCTAAAGAGTTGAATCGATTGATTATTGCACATAAATACTCCTGAAAGTCATCAAAATGATCTTAAATGTCTAGTAAAGCACTGCAGCCACAATCCGCCCGCTGACGTTTCATACGTTCAAGAAAACTCACTTCTTCCCATTTCCCCCCCCAAAAAATTGGTCATGTACTTTGCCTCTTCTGGCAGAAGGGAAGCCGTAGAAAAGGGTGCTTTAAAATAGCTTTGGGGTTGAAGGCTTTTATTAACAGAGTGAATTCACGGTTAAAGGTGCTCTGTAATATGAG
This sequence comes from Stegastes partitus, assembly GCF_000690725.1. Classification (NCBI taxonomy): domain Eukaryota; kingdom Metazoa; phylum Chordata; class Actinopteri; family Pomacentridae; genus Stegastes; species Stegastes partitus. The sequence goes on from NW_007578024.1 coordinate 289,175, forward strand.
CCGCACTAAGAGCAGACATGGCTGCATGGCAGAGCAAACGCCGGGCACTCAGTGTTTTTATTTCTCCTTCTGCACCACCAGCACATTTCTTCTGTAACTGTTTAACAGGAGAGAATTAAGAGCTTACATGGACCCTGATCCTGACGTGAAAAGACTCCACTGTCTGCATGATCGCAGGCAGACAGAAAAACCAAGCAGCCTCGCAGTGAATGGCATGAATATGAATTTCTAGGTTTCTCTCTAAAATGTGCCGTACGGCTTTTCTTTTAACTGATGTAATACTTCAAAGATATTCTTTATTATTACTGTGAATGCTTCAGTTATTCATCGTCAGATAGTACAGTTGCAATCACTATTTAAACAACATTTTTTTTGCTTTTTTCTGACTAAAGCCAGTGTAATTTTGATGCTCGATTTTTTTTTTCTTCTTACCTTTTAAATCCCAGTGCAGGAATATTTGTATGAAAGAATGTCCAGTGGGAAATAAGGTGTTTTACAGCTATTACAGCAAACAAAATTATTTCAACCTCAGGGCGAACACAATATTGCACCAACATGACCCCATCTCACCCCCAATATGATGGAGTAACCACACAGATCCTATCAGTAAACATGAACTGGACAACCAAGATCCACAGAATATACGCCTGAAGAGCCTCTGATAGCACCGCTGCCTCCTCTGCATGCATATAAATGGGAAAAACGTGCCATACCAGTCCATACGTTTCTATCTGAACATCAAATATTGCTTTGTCAGAGGTGATTAAATGATAAAGCTATACTGGGAAAATAAACTGCTTTCCTCCGATCTGCATTTTCTTTAAAAATCATGTTGCGTCTCGGTTTTACGGTGCGATCAAAAAGTCACAATACCGGTGCCGTCTGTCAGCAGGTAACCAAATTGGACACATTCTTGCTCCCCACTGAAAACCACCAAGTTAATTCAATCAAGAGCCCGGGCTTTTCCAGAAACAAATCAACTGCTGACAAGCGATTTTACAGTTCAGCTTGAGCTCAGTAATCACAGCCTAGCATGTGTTCTCTGGAACATGACACTTGTGCTAATATGTTCTCCAGTGGTCTCCATAAAAGACAGCGAAAACACCGCAGTTAAAACTCAACCTCCAGCCCCGAGAAACTTGCTGTAATTTGCTATGTATTATTTTATGCAATTTCCTTTTAAAGCTCGGCCTGCTGCCAGATTTGAGCCTCTCGTTGACAGAAGGGGACGAGGGACTCAAAAGAGCAGCACCGATTCTCGCCGTCCAGGTGGGGCTCTGCGGTCGGCTCTGGGAAAGTTGTCTTCTGATTCCCGAGGTCTTCCTCACCATATACATGCTCATTTACAATCCAGTTCGGCATAAACACTCTGCAGCTGCCTCTCTGGTGATCACAAGGCCTATTCACACCCAGCAGGCCGCCGTGCATGCAGTGCCGGGCTGACATATATAGATATATTTCCTCCTATGTGTGCAGCAGTCAATTTGTAAAGCGACTCCGCAACACAGCATGTCCGCACAGTCGGCTCGCAAGCTGTGTTCTGATCTGCAGGCCAAATCGATTGGTAATTCAGTTTAAAGCTAAAATCATTACTCCCCCAGCCCAGCACTGTCTTCCACCATTAAGACTGCTAGTCCTCAACCACATAAGGTAACGCTGAGGGGAAGTTCATTGTGAGCATCTCACTCTTCCTTTACCTCTCAGTGGTAGTGCAACCGCAGCAGCGCCGAGGATCCGATGTGAGAAAAAGTCTTATGTGGGATCTGAATCAAGCTGATGACAGTGTTGTTCAGGCTGTGTGGTGATTATCTCCCCTCTCACACCACACAGACCACTGTGGCCTCAACTAGAGTCATCACAGCTTGCTTTGCTTTAGTAAACATGGACCTGGAGGAGCACTTTAAACCCTTGTGGAGACATAAAAACCTCCCACAAAATGACCATGTTTCCTGGTCACGGGATCGCAGGGAATCAGCTCTGACAGCGACCCGTCCTTATTTAGTGTTTGATCAGAGAATGTTCAACATGTATGAGATCAAGGGTGAAATCTGGACCTTTAACTTTAGGAAGATGTCATCAATTAAGTCGCTAAAGTATGAGCGCAAGACACTACAGATGGCGTTGTCGTGAGCAAACCCACAGCAAAACCTCTGTTCTTCAAATTACTCTACATGGTGCAGGAACGTTGTAATTCTGCCACGGCACATGAAAGTAAGTTTGCATATCCAACCAAAATGACAAGCTTAACTATCAAAATAAAGGAAAAACTTACAAGCGATTTCACAGCTCAGCAAATATGTATTATGCTTTTTCAAGCTTCCCAGTCATTATGGCAGTGTTGAAAGACAGTAAAAGGCAAACTATAGTTTGTGCGTTCAGCTTATTCCTTGGGGCTAAATTTATATTCAGCACAGACACAGTGTACAAGAGTGATAACACGGAGACACAAACAGACCAGGGTGAAACAGTGTTTGTAAGATCTTTGCGTTTCTTTTTAAGTATTTGCGAATAAGATTAGTTGAGTTTACTGCATCGGTTCATACGTTAGTTCAAGCTGTCAATCAGAGAAGAGTATACTTGTGGCACACACTACAATCTGCTTTACAGTCTGCTTCAAAATCACGTTTGGCATTTGTACCTCTGAGCTTATTGCTGTAACTGAAAGACACGATACCAATGTGATTTGGGGGCTTTTATGTTTTTCCAAAAAAAAGTATTAATAAGTCCCAAATTTAAAAGCACAATTTAACAGGACTTATCGTCTACAGCCGTGCTAATGGTTCTGTGAGCGTTCATGTAGGCATCGAGGTTAAACATATGCTGATGATTAACAGGCAATGTGCTACACTGTACCGTATTAATAGCAAAAGTACTCGTGGTCATTTTAGTTTAGTGTATTTGCATGCTAACATTTTGCTAATGAGCACTACACACGAAGTAGCTGTTGCAGCTGAAGCTAATTGAATGGCGTTAGTTTTTGCAGACCATAAAGTACCGGACAAATGAAACACTTGATGGTGCTGCATTTAATCAAAGCTATTAGGAATTTATTCTGAGAGGGACAAATTGTACGATCAAGCCAACAGTTGCAGAGACATTTCACTCATTGGGATTCATCCGCTGGGAACCATGAATGTATGTATAGCATTCCACACCAATCCATGCCACAGTTGTTGAGCTATTTAAGTCTGGACCAGAGAGGTGGACTGGCTCCCCGACAGACTTAACATTGCCGACATGGGGCCACGCAGACTGACTGGCTAAAAATAAGACGACTCTTAGCTTGAATTGTACATCAAGACGTTATGGTAAAATAATAGCACCATCTAAGGCTTCTATACCATCTGGTCTTATGTGTAAACTGTGATTTTAAGAGTAAACACAGCAAATACAGCCACACATTAACACGCTAATTTTGTAGCGTCGCCGCAACCAGTGCCACTATGATACACAATGGAACTAAAATACACTGAGGTTCACCATAGCTACTGTTTTTTCTCTGAGGCCTAAGACTTGCAAATGCTGCCAAAACAAAGATGGTCTCAGCATTTGTCATAATGGACCAATAGCTTGAGCCCAGCAGTCTCAGCACTATGCAGGTCAACATCCAACATCCCGTTTTTTTTTTTTTTCCTTCTTCTTCTCCCTAGCTGTTGAGTCTGTTCTGTACTCTCAAGAGCAAATCCTAAAAGAAAGCACAAGCTAAATGGGGTTCCATCTTTGATCTGGCGGGGTGCAAAGCCATTGGCCCACAGCCACAAAGGAGCTTAGGCGATGGAGAGGGCCTCAGAAACATGGTGTAGCTTTCTCACAATGGCTGCTGTTGCATGGACACACAGCTCTTGAGGAAGCAACATGAGAAAGGCTTAGCTTGCTGGTGTTGTCTTGCTTTTACTGCTAAGCCATGTCTCAAGGCTGTTTACTCTCAGCAGCTTTGATGCAACTCCAACTCAAGATGGTATCAGAGGTGTGGATTTTAACCAAAGCTTGCCCTTCTTGCCGTTCTCCTGCTACAGAGCGGGAGGCCTGTCGTGGGGTTAAAGGAGCTAATAATTAAAAGCCACATATTTAAATGACAGGAGATGGACAGCTTTCTGCCACTGGAAACAGGTTGGGGGGGGATTTTTTTTGGTAGCACTAATGGTGACGGCTGTGCTACTTCTCTGGGTTTGTCAGATGGCTGTGAGCCCTGGGACTTAGATTCACATAAAGCTCTATTGAAGGCTGCTGGGAGTGGAGTCCTCTCTTATTGCCTGAGCAGCACAGATGCATTTTTCTATTCCCCGTGTGCCGTTACTGGCTAATACACTCATTATAAATGGCTTTGGGAATGTGCACAGTCAAGAGCTTTTAGTGATGGACTCAAAACTATTCTCTATTTCTTACATATAGTACTATCAATAAAAAAAAAAGAATGTATTTGATTTTGTGAACAAAAACAAGAAGCTATATTACACATTTACAGTGCAGGCACGAATGCTACAAAGGAGCTGTTCTTCTTCTGTATTATTTTTAACCATTTAACAGCCTGAAGTAGTGAGAGCATTAACATGAAGATATTCAGCCTCACTGTACACTAAAGCATCCTCATGTGTAATGGTGCCAAGTGACTACTTTGGTCCAACTGTATTTGATGCTAATAAACATAATATTTCTTCCTCTCTTTTAAAGAAATGTTTACAAAAAGATCTTCAAAGCGCACGGCCGATTGGATCTCATTATGCGTGCAGCCAGCTGGATTCTTCATCTGAGTTTCTTCGTCTGTTCAAGTTACTTTCCAATCAAATTCTCGAGTCCAGTGACAGCGATGTTCCTGTGTGCACTGTGACAACACTCTCCAAGTTGGTGTGCAACCTGTGTCTTTTTCTGTTATTCTTAACAGAGGACCACAGTAAACACAAACCAGCCAGTTGTTCAATCTCTATAAATCTGAAAAGCACAAACTGCTGAGCGGTGACTCATATATCAGTCTATTATATACTACAGGCCTGACTGTATTAAACAAATGGCTAGGCCTGCAGCTGGAAAAGAGAGGCAATATAGAGAGAGCAGAGGTTATTGTCTAATTTAAATCTTGGCTGCTTTCCCAGAACTGTACCACATTCCAATTTGCGGCTGTGTTGCTTGGCGCTACTGACAGAGGTCCGGCTGCAAATACTCTCGGGCTCCTCTCCAGAAATGTGTCTCCAAACTGACAATCAACAAGTTGGCAGAGATTAACGGAATGACGGGGGCAAATTAGGTGAAATAATGAAAATGCACAGATATAGATTCCGCGCTTTGTGCCGTTTTCTGCACGCGTGTTCCTTTTTCTTTCTCCTCGTGGCTGCAATAATGTATCTATAATCGTTAAGACTTGATGTGCAACAACACGGGCACATAAAGAAAGCCAGTACATTGCTTCTGTAATGTCTTTGAGTTCCATAATGAAATAGCAGCTGGAAAAGACATCTGTGAACACATAGTAGTTACAGAATGGTTGAGTGAGCTCTTAGAAGCAATTAGCTGTTTCAAGCATTTTCTCCTTGGCATACTATTGTCCGTTCATCTGCTAGATTGACAGCACACCAGGACATCATTAGCAAACCTGACAGCTGTTGAGTCGTAGACATTGTTTTTCCTGTGACAGCCACCATCAGGCTAAGTGCTTCACTAGTGTTTTTAACAGTATTTAAACTCAAAATGTCACTTTAACATTTCCTACTTCAAAAGCAGCGTGAGATTAAGATACCAGCTTTGAATAATTACAAACACTAAGCCTCAACTTTGATTCCATATCATTGCACTGACATTTAAAGAGATTGGGAACAAAGACACATTACACATCTTTTAGTCATAATGCAGAAATTATTTCTTTCCTCCCAGAAACGACAGGTTGGAGATCAAAGACGCGCAAAAAAAACTTGGAGGTCTGCCACGTGTGGAAGCAGCACTTTTGAAAGAGAACAGTGTAAGTTAGCAAAGTGTTTGCACATGGAAAAAGTAAAAACCTCTATGCAAAAAAAATCCTTTCTGTTTGATGAGACTTGTCAGTGTGTGGCCAATCAAATGTGACTATTTCTAGCCTGAATTTCCCTATTGATGCTATCGGGCAAACAAGTGAGCATCCATTTGTCAAACAAATCGCAATCTTGCATGCACATTATGTACACGCATGCAGAAGTGTGAAATCACCAAATAGCCCTGAATGTGTTTTTTTTCCCCCCACAATTGAAAATAACCAGATATATTGTATCTGTACATCCCCCTTTACAGCTCTATTGATTCGCTCCTTTGACCACAGCTACCTACAAGCACTTTTATCCCATTTCTCCAGCGCAGGCAGCTAAAAAAGCAGGTCACTGACATTTTCTGTATTTGAGCCTTGACCTCTATTTTAAGAGCACGCTGTGAGTTTCTCCACGAAAAATAAATGAGAGCAGGGCACAGTCTGCTCTGCACTCACACCTTCCTGTGCACATCGCATCCCATCACTCTTCATTTGTCTTCATTAGGCTTGTTTGACCCGCTTCTGCAATTCTCTGTCAGTATATGTATATAAATATACTCTGTAGACAGCATCTGTATGAGCAATACTTTAAGGCACTTTGTATGCAGAGGTGAAAAAGACTAAGTGTAAATACTGTCACAACCAAACCATTTACAGCCAAAATACATGTAACAAGGTTTCCCCAGTCAGTCACCAGCATTCAGTCAACAAGTGCTGGATGACAAATGTCACTAATCCAACTAATCGATATGTAAACAAAGCCTGTAATGAGAAAATCAGTGATTTCAACAGGGGGCGCCACGCTGTAAAATACTGACTGCAGCTTTAAGTCGGAGCGAGGAGCAGAATTCCCACTGTCAACTTGTCATCGGCTAATTTACCTGGAGCCAGAGGGGGAGATTCACTGGACACATAGGGAGAGTTAATCTCTTCATTCATCTTCGCTAAAGAGATCGACCCAATTAGCTCGCCACATTGACTGACAGTCCTTGTGTTTGCTTTCCTCCTTTGACTCCCCCCCACCCACCCCTCACCCCCCTTCTTAAATCAGGAGTTATGTGGTTTATGCGAGCTCCAGCTGAAGGACTCTAAAATTATTCGAGAGTACTGTACAACAGTGAAATAATCATGATGTCTTTATTCAAATCTGTCGAGTCTGAAATATTCACCACTGCAATTTGCTGTGACTGATTAGCCAATGGAAGGGTTGCTTGGGGATAGCTCTCCAGAGCTCTGTAATTGAGCGGATTTGACTTGGGAGAGGGTTTTTTCTGCTGATAACTACACACATTCCCTTTTTAATGTACTTTTCCTTTTTTAGCCTTTCCTAAGAGCCAGTGCACATCAGAAATTATGACGCTTGCAGAAACAGCAGTATGTAGGACAGTTTACACTCGGATTGCTGTCCTGTGAACATGTGGCTCTTCATCATGTTTCATCTGATCATTTTACACTGTGTCGCTGGCTGTAGCCCAGAGATCGGTCAGCGCAGAGACATCAGCTCTGGAAACCCAAAGATCAGGGGCAACAAAAGCCCTATGGACTGCCACTGTGGCCATCCACACATAATATGCCTAAAATGATTCCTAAATAAATGAATACTCCATAAATTTTGGTTCATAGTGAATTCCTATTTGACCAAGAGATTTATTCTGGATGGAAATAATGAAAACAAGTTACAAAACACAGTGTGGTATTGAGTAAAAGAGGTTTATGATTAATATTAACTTGTTCTGTTGAGGTTCTGTTTTACATTTCTACTAAAAATACTATATTCAAAGTCACTCACAGCCCTCATAATTGTTGTATTTTATTTTTTACAAAATGCAATGTCTGTTCCATTCCAAATGGTCACTGTAATTTCCAACATGTTTTAGAGCATTCAAGTACACTAGGAACTGAGAACAGTTGGTAGTTCTCTAGTGAGTTAATGTCAAGCCTTGGCTAAAACCAAAGAGCGTTGCAAGTTCACTATTAAGATTCATCACTGAGTGAGAGTTGGGTATTGTGACTGCTCATGACATGGGAAAAGGCTATGAAGCCATATCCAAGTGTTTTCAAGTGCCAGTGGCCTCAGTGCAAGGCATAATCAAAAAGCACAAGGAGCTCCACACTGTGAACTACCTCAAAGAGCATGGTAGAAAGCCAAAAGTGACCCCTGTGCTGGCAAGAATGGTGGTGTGAGATGCCAAGAAGGATCCAAGGATCACCATCAGGGCCATTCTCATGAATCTAAGCAATTTTGGTACCAAGATCTCAAGACAGACACTCCAGCACACACTGAACAAGAATATCAACCAAGAAGGACTCCACTTCTACAAGACAGGCACACAAAAGCTCACCGAGATGCTGCAAAAGCTCACCTAAACGAAGCGGGAAAGCTTTTGTTCGTCAATGCTGTGGTAGGATGTGACGAAAATGGAGTTGTATAGACAAGGGGATGCAACTTCCATTTGGTGACAGAAAGAGGAAGCATTCAACCCCCATAGTCAAGCATGGTGGTGGGAATGTAGTGCTTTGGGCCGGGCAACTTTGCCAAAGTAAATGGCATCAAGGAAAGAGGTCTAGATTAGAATTCTGGGGGAAACATCAGGCAGAAGAATGTAGCCTTGGGCAGCATTATACATTCAAAGAAGACCATTATCTAAAAAATACAGCTGACACGGTCAAGGAATGGTTAAAGAAGAACAATATGAACATGTTGGAGTCCAGACCTGAATCCCATCAAAGATCTGCAACAGGAGACGAAGACCAGAGTGATGGCAACGAAGACTTCCAACCCCAAAGACCTGAAGGTCATTGCAAAAGAGGAGTGGTCCAAAATCCCAGTGGAGACATTGCTGTGGTGGCAACGCTTTGCCACCAACTACTGACAAAGAGTATGAATTAGTTGGTGCTAACTTTATTTTGCAAAGCTATTTAATGAATTTCATCGTTCAGCACCTTTTAGGCTCTTTGCTGGGGAGGATTCTGTCTTTAAAAGAGTTAATCTGCCAACCATCAACTCATTATTCATAGAACTCCTAGATTTTACTTAAGAGAGACTATGTAATAACTGAAATAAAAAGTAACACTTTCTCCTTCTTACCAGTGAAAGTTAAACTCACAAGCAATTAAATGCATCACTGCACAATTTAATACAGTCAGGGGTTTTTTGCTGAAACAGCCCTGCTTTGTGTGGTATGAGCAGTGGCTTGTGGTGGCTAATATTAGCTAATACTAGCAATTTTAGTAAATCATGTTGTGTAACTTCGAATATTAAGTTTAATGACTTTTGACTTTAGTGCATTCTAACACTGGATAACACTGGTCATGTGAGATTAGACAAACATTTACTGTGACGACCCGGGACATGTAACATTATATACTGCAGCTGGCTTAATAATGGGATTTAGCCTCCACACCACCTCTTGTGTTCTGAGAACCAGTAAGTATTATTATTTTGTGTCCTCGATTGGAAATGGCAATTACTAAAAATCCATCTGTATGAGTTTGCGCACAAATCTGATATGGAATATGAAAGTGGGCAGTATCGACATCCGCAGCAAAGAAGATTAGGGGAGGACGTCCCTGGTAAATATTATGCTAATCACCTGCTTATTGTGTGACATAACGGTGGATTTAGTCTTTCAATCACAGCCTGCATATAACTATTTTTCCATATATGCCCATGTTAGGGGTGCATCTGTGGGGAAAAATGCACTGAAAATGCCAACTGAAGTGGAAAACGCCTGCTGTCAAAGCTAGTAAAACGTTGTTCTGCTGTTGCCACGTGATGATACAGTATCTTCCTGCGCCATTGTGCCTCGAGTAGATGACCGTGTAAAGAAATCTATGGCGAGCCGATTGTCGCAAACATAGAAAAACATCGTGTCCACAAGAGGAACTTCAGCTTTTGGCTCACATGGATTACTTTTACATGTGTTTACCTCATTATTTGAAACTTTGGCCACGTTTACTATGAACATCTGACGCCGTAACGTTATATTAGAAAATCAGGAAAAGCATAATATGTCTCCTTTAAAAGGGATGATAAACAGTGCACTGAAGGGGTAAGCCATCAAATAATGTCTAATAATGAGCTGTTTCATTCTAATCCTGCATGGGTAATTATGAGATTAATATGTCAATCCTGGTTTTGGCAGGTTCTGGAGCCAGGAAAGGCTATGTTTACAACAATCCCTGTGCCACAATTCACTGAAAACAGCTTTCTTCTTTCACATTAAATCTCATTTATTTTGTACAGGGGTTAAAAAAAAAAAAAAAAGAAAAAGAAAGATGCTGTTATTCTTTTCCAAAACACACCACTAATGCTCTGGGGCATGATTTGTCATTGTTATTCAGTGCTCGCTCACCTACACTTAAAACATGATCCTTCTGGATTTTAATTAAGCACCAAGGTACCTCCCAGGGGGTTCTGGCTTGGCAAAGGAAACTACTTTGATTTATGTACTACTTTGTTGTTCCTGCTTGAAGCTTGCCTGTTATGAGAGACTCTGGTGATGAATGAAAGAACTGGGCAATTATTCTTATTTGTTAATTAGTTCCTGTTGGGGATGTATTCGGAGAAAATCAACACCTTCCAATAGTGAAGCTGAACATTGAGCTGTCCCTTTCCAACTATGTCAACAGTTACATTAGGACTAGATAAACTGAGTGTCTTATCCTAAGCTGGCTACATGTTCAGCTAAATTTGGAGGAAATTCGCTTCTAAATCAAACTAAAGCTGATAGGAATTTGCTTCAGTGTGTCAAGCATGCCAGCAGGATAATACAGCAATTTACATGCATCCCCTTTTGCCCATCCAACCCACACAGCAGGGAAATAGCACAGATCAGCAAAAACACTTATTTGCAGGACATTATGGAATGCCATTTCAGTGACGACAAGAATTCCAACTGAACACACTGGATGTAACATTAGTAATTAACAGTAAACACTGCAGCGGCTCAAGAGAATTACGTAAGCAGAACGGTACATATTTGTCAATTATTGATATGCCTCTCAGACTTCTGGGTATGACATTAACACAACCTTTTAGCATTACACTTAGAAGGAATGTGACTGCATGGTTGTATTTATTAATGCACAAGGCAAAACAATAAACCTCATAAAATACATTAAGATGCTTGTAATGTACAGCGATCTGTGAGAGAAACCAGAACATTATTATCCTGTAGTAATGAGAAACCTGACACATTTCAGACAGATGACCCTCTAGAATATTCCAGGCAGTCCCCACATGTTCTATAACATCCCAAAGGTATTATACTTGTTAGCCAAAGCTAATATTGTTATTTCTCTTTGTAGATAGGTATTTAGTAATGGATAGCAGCCAGTTTTCAAAATGTACTGGCAGGAGTATAATCCAGGCTACCCAGGTGTATAATATGCAGCTTTTTTCATAACTGGCCACAGGCCATGCAATAACAGATGATAAGTACTCACAAGTGATGTAATCTTATTCAGAGAATTATTATTTTTTAAGCAATTTACACAAAATCACTGCAGTCGTCGACTTTGTTGAACCTAGCGCTGAAATTAGTTTCACTTTTTAAGTCGTTTTAGTTTCAGTGTCAGCTGATGTGACTGATGCACAATTGCTCTCTTCTGACAACTCCATCTCGTCCTGCTGTGCCGTATATCCACATTCACAAATCAAAGCGGTAGCTAAAGACACATCTCATGAGGAGACTTGAAAGTGAAGATGGTACGCCACCTCGGTGACATAAGAATGGTTCACAGGAAGACCTTGTGCGAGCTCTGCTCTCCTGGATGCATATCAGAAGCTAATGGAGTCCCGAAACTACAGGGGTGCTGCGGGATCGCTGCGATTAGCTCGTGGAACTGCTGAAGGTCACCACTGCTGAGCTGAGCAGCCACAAGCCTTCATAAAACCATGCAGCGTATCATTATTTTCAAAGTGTTTCATTATGGACGGTTAACCTTGGCTAACTCCAACCTAACACTTTAATCAGCTGCCTGTAATGCCTTTGAAACATTGTAATCATTCGGTTTCTCTTCTTGTTTATCAGCAGGGGAGAAAAAAAAAATGTAGAGAGCTTGTTTAAAAAAAAAAAAACACACACACACAGACACACACACAAACCCAGTCCCTTTTCCAAGGTTGAGCAGGTATTTTAAAAGTTACGCCGTGAGTCAGAATCTCCACAAATAAGAAACTATATCAGTTTCCTTGGAAGGAATGTCATTTGAAAGAATCATCAGTGGCTGTCCAAGGAGGCAAACCCTGCCAATGTCTAGGCCTCACAGACCTTGAGCTTGTTTCTACTCCTGCCATCCCACACTATGACCACATACAAGAGTTCACGAGCCAGCAGAAACACACACACACACACACACACACACATCACAGTAAACAAGTACATGCTGTGAATGAGCCTCAGCTTCAACTCCCGAAATATCAGAAGTCGGCTCAAGAATTTCATGGTCCCCATTCATAATCCCAGTCGAGGTTTTAAGGAAATGGACCTTTATTATGTGGCTGGAGCTTTCACTGAGGCTGTGTCCATTGTTCCTTTTGATCATGTAACTGAATAAAAACTAGATAGATTCATGAATACTGCATGATTTACATCAAATGGAAAATCTCTCAGAAGAATTCTCAAAGCAGTGATATTTCATTAACATGTCGAGAGCTGTGCTCATTCAGATGAAGACAATTGATGGGCAATTAAAGCCATAAGAATGATGTAAGAGATGAGTCAACAGTGCTTTATTTTAAAATGCAGAATATCTTTCCTACAGGATGCAGTCCTGACAACTAAAGCATGATTAACATCTTTATGGTAGTGTTAGGCAACCAGAAAAAAAACAAAAAAGGCTCTTGGTTGAGGGTTTGGGAAAGATTACGATCTTAGATCAATATTGAAAAAGTTCAGTGCGTCGCGTCTCAAGCTTCAGGTCAGGTTTGCACAGTCTGCACAAACACACTAGTCCTTTATGGGAAGAAACGGTGCAAAATGGTCGTAAAAACGGAGCAAGAAAGACACAGTGATAGCAAATGAAAGAGCAGAATTATAATTGTAAGAGAACTGCAGAGCTTTTGTACCACAAGATGGACATTTCTGACAAAAGTATAGAAGAAGACATTAAAGGTAAAACATAATCTCTAAAGGCTGCTCTTTTATTCACCTAAAGGATGTAATCACAGAACAATCCTCCATAAATGTTCCGCATTCAGATTCGATTCCATTCTTACTGAACAATTACGGCCAAAAAAATAACATAAAAACACAAGACAGAGAGCTCTTATCAGTCCACTGGATGTACATATATAAAGGATGCAATCAAACTGTTGCAGGGGGAGGTGGCAGTTTTCCAACTCTGGGAGGCTATTAAAGCTCGTTCAGGGGGTGAAGTGGGTTTATGGGCTGCAGTATTGCTCCTATGGTTGTTACTGTTAACATTATCCAACTGCCACAGACTTTATGTTTGAGAGGGAGTAGTTGGCACTCAGCGACACCTCATCATGCAAACAGGAGGCGGAACGGTGAGCGAGGTTGTTTATTTTACCTGTAAGCTGCACATACGTCACTGTGATTACAAAAAAAAAAGAAAAGAAGTGGTGATTGCATGTTCTGCTGCATGATAAACAGGTTGTGTTTAAAGCTTAGCCTTCCTTGAACCCCTTTGCAGCAGTTTGCTCCAACACGCCATCTATTTGACCATTCAAATAAAAGTTTTATTTACCCGCATTATTTAAGCTCTTTGTCCAACGGGTCTGAGGGATATTTGCACACCTGCTACTATTGTCAGTGCTTTTAGTGCAACCTGGTAACACGCTGCATTATGGGAATGTGTGATGTGGGAGGGGAGGACGGGGTGGGCAGGGAGGAAAAAGGAGGATTAATCACACTGTGGAACATGTAATACTACACACCTGCAGCTCCTATAATGAGAAAGAAATTCACACTGATACACGAACGAGGGTGGGTACGGTGAGTAATATTTGTATATGAGTGGGATGCTTTAGTTTGAATGGTCACAGCTGTAGAGGGAGAGAAAAAAACAATCCTGCATCCAGAGATGTACTAATTTATACATATCACGATTCATATCTCTTAATATCTATCAAAAAAAAAAAAGTGCTATCATGCATTTACTCTGCTGTAAGCTCACATACAAGTAAGCAGCAGGAACAGCCAGAGGAAAGATGTCTAATATAAAGATAGATGCAATGAATTCGACTGGTCCTGGCTATAAAAAAAAAAAAATCCCATAACTGGTTGGAGATGGAGGACATTCATCAGTGGCCTGTGCTCCTTGAAAAGAGCCAAGGGCTTAAGTCAAGCAAGTCAAGTTAAAAGCAAAACAGCAGAATGTTTTGATACAGTCTGTGAGCCCATTAAGAGAATTGGACATTAGATCTATGAAACATGGAAGGGCTGCCTCTCTGGAAAGCTTTAAAAATGAATGTGTCTTAACAGCGAGGCTAACCACTAAAGGGACACAACACTTATTGAATCAGCCAACCAGAAGTGATTGACTGGTCCTTTTGAAAACTGCTTAATTCACGGTAAAAGCAGTTTTTCTGGGGCACAGGGAGCCCCCCCTCCCCTCCACACACTCTCCTTTTAATAAGTCAGCAAGGTTGAGGCTGTCAAAGATGTAGTGAGCCAAAACCAGATTAAAACAGTCGATCATAGTGGAAAAATATCTCTTGCGTGGGCTCTGCTTTGATTCAAACGAGCGCAGTCTTCGCAAAAAGATGACTCCTTCAAAATGACTTCTGGAGGTTAATGTTTACTTCTGACCTCGCCAGACAAACTAACCTGAGCAGCAAATGCACTATTTTTCCCATGTCAGTGATATATATGCAGCTTAGCGAAACTCTCGTGAGTCAAGTGCTTTTTGCTACTTGAGTTAAGTAGTAGCTCAATCTTTTTTTCGAAAGATCATCAAATCTTAAAACTAAAACTCAACCCCCTCTCTGACCTGGACGATGTCATCTTTTCTTCCTTCGCAGGCAGCCGCACATGAGGTTAACAACTGACTGAGATGAGTTCGGTGTCTGTGTGTGCAACGATGATTTATGGATGTTTTTTTGGAGTGGGCTCAGCTTTTCTGGCTTTGTGGCTCCTCTCACAAAAAAAAAAAAAAACCCACTTCACTTTAAATGTTTTGTTTTGTCACGCAACACTGGCAGTTGAAGGGCATGCGGATAGCTCTTTAAATCTATATACACTGGGTTTGATTAAATTCAGCACTGGAATTATTACTGTGTCATGTTTCATTTGCACTTTAATAGTACATCCAATGATTACACATTTTGGAGAAAACAATAAGAAAGCAAAAAGCAATTCTGAGCAACAGATTGTACCACGCTACACATCGAAACTCTCGAATCTAATGATTAAGATCTCTGGGGGAAAAAAAAAAAATATTAAAAGAAATAAGGACGAGACATTTACAGGACACGTAAATAACTTGGAGCACTGCAGCTGAAAAACAAACTCCGCTTTCATGACTTTAGATGTCAAGATAAACTATTTTTCCTCAGGTACTTACACGGTTTGATGGATGGCACACTGATGCTGCGTACATGATAACAAATGTGACTCCCTTTTGCGTCCGTCCTCTTTGTACCACTGAAAGAGACGTTTTTGAAACAGCCGTGCAGCTACAAATAGTCCACAAAGAGACGGTTGTTTTAGTTCGGTCGGGATGAACGCTGTCAGGGTTAATCCTCAAGGAAAAATATATTACTATGAGCACATGGTTGCATGGGTTCTTCTATTGGTTTTAGAGTGGGGCTCTTATTTGCCGCCGGTCATGAGATCACAAGCTAAAGCCAGCTCTCAGTGCACCAAGATAGTCTTTGTTTTGTGCTTTGTCAGAGGGACACATGGCGCCCTGCGGGTCCTCAACCCGCAAGTTGAGAAACAACTTTCGAGTGTGAGGTCTGCTTAAATGAACCACGCTGAGTAATGCATGAGCAGATGTAATGAAGTGGATTTATGAGCAGCGATGGCAGGATTACAGAGGGTCTTTACGAGTGCTGATCTGGGTAATGGTCTATGTCTGTCTAAGATTTCAGAGCCTTTGTCACATCCACCCCATAAACAAAGCAGACAACCTGGTTCTTGTGTTTCCCACAGGTTCAGACTGTTGGTTCGCATAGTTCTGGTATAACAAGTGGAAACGAAAAAGAGGCTAATCGAGGCGGACTTTAGCTGATGCGTGCGCGCGCATTCGTGCTGTATGTCAACATTTCAGCGCCATCAACAAAGTAAAGAGAGTGACGGCTGCGATAATGTGGTGCCACAGAAATCAGAAACTATCAGGCTCACGGTTTGATAAAGAGGCTGTTAGACCTCTAGTTTGGACCCTACTCTCTCTTGTCATCTCTATAGCTGCCGCATCCTCGTAGGATCACAGCGACAATCATCAATCAGTTCACAAGAAACAGCGTGCAGGAGGTGGAGGGCTGTGCATTAACAAAATGCGAACATCTGCTCCGTGTAGACACATGTGTCGTTTGGTCCGTGACACAGAGCAGTCATTTTTAGAGGCAGGAACTCCGAGTACAGTGTGTGTGTGCGTGTGTGTGTGTGTGTGTGTGTGTGTAGCGGGCGGACTAAAAATAACACTCTCTGGTCTCAGTGGGAAAATTAGGTGTTTAATAAATCTGCTGAACTACATCTCCTGACAAGCTACAATTAAAAGACTCCGCAATACACATCAGCTATTCACTTCTTGGACATTTAAACATTTAAACATGCACCTCGGAGTCATATCCATCAACTGTTGAGTTTGACAAAGCAGACAGCCTCTAAGGTTACACCCCTACCCCCCTCCCCTGCACACACACACACACACACAGCATTACACATTTAAAGTTGTGTTTGGATATGTTTAGAATGTGTGTGATGAAATGGCACCAGCTGTGTACACTGGAGAGATGCACAAGGCCCCCTGGTTGAGCACAGTGTTAACCCCTTCCCTCCCGACGAAGCGAAGGGGGACAGCAGAGACAAAAGAAGCCTGGCACACTGTGGTTTGGACACAATAAGAGATTATTGCCCTGAGGTTTGCTGCTGTCAAAGTACAGTAATTCACCGAGACACTTCCCCCGGTTCCTTAAATCTTTTTTGTTTCAGGTTTTCCTGACATCTGCATATGTCAGTAGGACCCACATGAACCATAAGCAGGCCTCTGTTTCACCTACAGCACATTTGACAGGCTCTATAAAATCCTCTGATAACCGCAGCTACATCATCGTGTCAAGTCCTGAACAACTTTCTAATCATTGGTTTTACAGCAGCTGGTCTGTGATAGCACAAGTGTGCGGATGACAATATGCAAAGTAGAAAAGACAAAGGAGGGTTATTATGTGAATCCTTAGGAAGTCAGTCCTGGTTGGTTTGGTGACGTCCGTGGTTACTGGTGGTAGCAGCAAAGAGTGGTTTCATACTAAAACAAATGCAGCTAAAGCAGCTACCTTGGCCCAAGAGCCACTGCTGTATCTCTTTTTAATGCAACCAACCAAACCATTGAATTTGTTTTAATGAAGATGTCAGTCAGTTTTCATTACTCGACAAAGTTGGTTACCTTGCAAATGTAATTAGCTGATGAAAAATGCTAAAACTGTCAATTTTGTTTGCTTTGTTGATACACTGATGATGTAAGTTATTTTTTAATGCGGCGTGGGAATAGCGGATTCCAACAAGGTTAATAAAAATACTACACAGACAGAGGATTACTGACAAATAAACGGACAAAAATGGCATAAATACCATCAGAAAATGGGGTTCCATTAAAAACCTCTGCAGCTGATGATTGTGTTCATTACCAATTATCTGCCGATTATTCTCTTGATTAATCAGTCAATAGGAACTGTTTATCCGTGTTTCCTAAACTGCAAGATCAGGCCCTCAAATGTCATATTTTGTCCAAAAATATTTATATTACTGTCATAGAAATGTAAAGAAACCAGGAAATGCTGAATTTGAAATTTGAGTAATTTGACTATTTTCTTAGAAAAATGGCCCAAAACGATTATTTAATGACCAAAATAGTCGATTAATTGAATAGCTGAGAACAAATTGATTAATCGATGCAGCACTTCATCAAAAGAAGCTGACACTGATAAGAAATGTGATGATAGTTTGTTCGTACCTGTTTAAATGGATCTTTACTGAGCTCCAACGCTGCACGTTTGTTTACAACACTACATTTATAATTATGCTATGAAGCCATTTATGAATGTGTTTATCCATATCCATCTGCAACGGTGCTATTAAAATACTTTAATACAGTCAATTCCCAACTGCAAAGAATTATGATGTCTCAGTGGTGCTGGAATTAGTTTTGCAAATAAACCTCAAGTGCTAGCGCCAGCGCAGGTGAAGAGTTTGTATTAACATCTGTTGGTGATTTCTTGGCGCCTGGAGGTAATGAAAGCACACACTAAATGGATACTGTATCTGAAACATTATTAAACCTTCAGGAAAAAAAGACCAGATGGCCATAAATATGGGAATAACACTGGGTCTCTTTCATGAAACCATTAAAGTCAATCACATTTGACTTTTATAAATACCAAAAACCAGTCAAATACCAACAGCTCCTCGTCTTTGGTTGATGCTGTGCATGACTGAGGAGCTTCCCAGAAAAAAAACACGCAACTGTCTCGCATCACTGACATCTCAAAAATAAGAAATTAGACAAATGGGAACGAGATGCACAATTATATATATATATATATAAGGCCATGTATTCGGTTTAAGATTTCCAAACTTTAAAAGGCAGCTTTTATGCATTTCCCTGACTAAAACCAGGTGTTCTGAGCACAAAGCAAACGGCCAGGAAAACTAAGAGTCATTATCAGATAAATTGAAAACAACGCAACCTGCAGTAACAACCAATCAGTAAAAGCAGGAGCCTCGGTGGGTTTGCCCTCGAGCATAGCTGATCCGTGTTCAACCTCAAGTCGAGGTAGTTTAAGAGAGAGGGACCCTACTGTGACAGCCCTGTCACCCACCCAAACACTGCAGTTAATGTTTGAAAGTCCCAGAAATGAAACGCTACATATTGAGTTCTGATAAAAGGAACCATGTTTAATTCTATCAGATTACAGCGAGGGATTTTTCTTGCTAAACACATTTTATGAGCATTATTCAGCTGTGTGAAGTTGTGGCATGTTTCTCTTCAGCACCTCTGCTTCTCCTTCATCTCAGTGCCAAAAAAACAGGCAGCTTCATTAGTCATGACTGCAGCACCTAATTAGGTTTGTGCCACTCGTTTGGATTTTTCTGTAAATTTAAAAGAATCTCTGATGTTTCAAAGTGCCTCTGGGCCCTTCTGTCTCTGTTGTCATTAAAATTGAACATTTCCTGCGCCAGCGTTTTGGGAAGGGTATTGCCTGTTTTCAAATCAAAACTGTGAATCTAGTGAAAGTTTTGCTGTTTGCAAAAGGTGCTGTGACAGCT
This sequence comes from Stegastes partitus, assembly GCF_000690725.1. NCBI lineage: Eukaryota > Metazoa > Chordata > Actinopteri > Pomacentridae > Stegastes > Stegastes partitus. The sequence goes on from NW_007578024.1 coordinate 308,618, forward strand.
TATAAATAGATTAAAGAAGTAATGCTTCAGTTCTGTGTGACTTGTAAGCATGCCACATCTTTTGGATGACTAACCGCTCTGCATTGTGCTACCTTTCAGCGAGCTGATTCAAATAAATTGGAGGCTTATTTGAAAGATGCATGCAAAAGAGCCTATTTGTTCACCGTGGAAAGGCATTGTAATTAGCATGAAATGCATGCTTTGTACTCTCCCTCCCTCTCTCCCTCTGTCTCTCTCTCCAACATAACTGGTAGAGATACTGGATAAGCACCTTCTCAACACCCTCCCTCCCTCCCGCTCGCTTGCTCGCTGCCTCCTTTTGCATTGTGGCCAATTACTGTTACAGATGGAAAATTTCACTTGACCTGGGGAATTTATGAGCAGGAATAAAATCGCACTTCGACTCTTACACCAATTCAAAGCAATGTAGTTAAAGTTTCTCAAGGCTGATGAAGACATGATGAAATTGGGCACATATGACAACTTGGCCACATGACAAAGAGCTGATGAAACAGTGAGACAAACCTGGTAACTGTTTTGAGCAGCATCAGATTGCAAACAGAGCTGCACTATAGGGCTGAATTATTTGAGGAGGGGGTCGTAGTGCATGCGCGTGTGTGAGTGTGCATTGTGTGTGTGTGTGTGTGTGTGTGTTCGAGCAGGGGTGGGGGATGTAGGAGGTACCATTGTTTAGACTTCATAAAAACCACACGCAGCAGTTGTGTGATTTTTTTTTTTTTTGTGTCTGTCATAATGATGCTCCTCGTTGCCGGTCTACATGGGAGTCGAGCTGCTGATGGATCGCAGGCCTAATAATTCAAGTGTTACATCACAGACTAAATATCACAAACCATCAACTGTGTTTTACATAAGCTCTGCCTCGCGTTGTGAGACTCAATAAACTTGTCATACCGCAGCAATGTTCTTATTCACAACTCAGACACAGAGCAGCTTGTGTACACACACAGAGAGAGGAGTGAATGAAACAACTTGTAAACGCTACGTAACCTGGCAGCGAAGAGATAAAACTGTGCACAGTGTGACAAGTCTGAGGGTATAACTGATGCCATGTGTAAGATAAGTGCACAACACAGCGCAATGCTGACAATGATTGCATTCATGCTGAACAGATAAATAGTGAGCTGTCTATTCCTCTTACTGCCTGCGCATGTTTTTCTAATTTTCTAATTAAAGTTGAAAATTGATCAACAGAGAGTTCATTCTGAGGGCTGTCTGCAAAACCTATCAACAGCATGCTAGTTAAGATACTCAGAATAAAGTTAAATACCCTGTAACTGACTAAAGGATAGGGGGAAACTATTTGTACAACATGCATGATGGAGCAGAGCAGTTCATTCCATACACAGCATCTTATTTTCATCACATTGTGACTGTACTGTGGGCTGCTGATGCAATGATCCACCTCTGATGTTGAGGAACATGAAACCATAAAGGCAACAGCGCCCATGACTGTGGATCACATCCCTCTGGTGAGAGTTTAGCAGTGCAGTGGGGGACAAAAAAGTAACACACACACTCACTACACTTGTCCTGTGCTCCCATTTCCACTCCCAGTACACAAAGTTAGTAGTAGCATCGGTTGTGGGGGGGGGGGAGTATTAATTATGCAACTTCAGGAAGACGACAGGTTGAAGGAGGTTAGTGGAGAGGAGGTCAAATTAAATTAACTTCATTTTAGACTAGAGTTGTACTTGTTAAGGCTGCGGTGCGTTCACGGCACCAACGTGGTCGCAAAACCAAGCGCACAAAAATAAATAATAATAATAATAATAGAGAACTCACCTTATTGAAGTTGTAGTAGCCCAGACAGTGGGCAAAATCCAGGTTCGGTGGCTCTCCTGGAATAGCATTCCCACCGGCAGTCGGATAAAATCTTACATCCATGTTGAGTGAGTGGAGCCGCGCAGCTGTAGCCGTTCTGCACCGAGCTCTGTGCGTTTGTGCCGTTTACAATCCAGGCGCGCACCAGACAGATGGAGCACAAGAGAGAGGCGGCGGAGCTGACCCGAGCTCTGTCGGGGTTCAACGACACAACTACGGCAGAAAAGGGAAAGGAGAGCAAGGTAAAGTTTTGGTATTCCTCTCCTACGCCCGCTTCATTTCTAAAGACACGCAGGCTGGACTGAGCCCAAGAAGAAGCTGGTGTCCCTCACAGAGCAGCAGACGCGCTGTGTCCATGCATTTACACACAGCTGCTGCTGCTGCTGCCGCTGCTGCTGCCGCTGCTGTATACAAAGGAGCCACGAGACCGGCGGCTGAGCGTGGGTCCACCTCCTCTTCCTCCTCCTTCACGCGCAGGGAGAAGAAGAAGAAAGAAAAAAAACACACACAAACTGGAAATAAAGTGTCGAGGAAAACCGCGAAGTAAAAAGTCCGCACGTCAGGAACAGGAGCTACAGCGGGACTCGTCCGTCTCCTCTGTCAGAAGTTTTTATCTGTCCAACTTAGCGAACTAGTTGGAGCAGCAGTTGGAGGAAGAAAGTAGCTAGCTGGCCCATCTGCTAAACACGGCGTTTGTAAAACAAGCAGCAGAACAACACTCCACAGATGGTGCAATTAGCGAGTGTGATGTAGTACACAAGAGTATCCCGCTCAGCCCTCGGCTCTGCCTGTCGGAGTGATGAACAAGGAGAAATGTGTGAAGGAGCCGGCCACGCCCCAAACACGGCAGGCCCCGCCCACCACAACGCTGCACGCTCCCGACATGAGGCCTCTGATGATTAATCACAATTAAGGCTCTTTACTTGCGCTCTACCTGTGTTTTATTATTCTAACCTACATCATTTATTTATATCATTACATCAAC